>NC_057739.1:15440450-15442498 GCF_004010195.1 Chiloscyllium plagiosum | reverse complement strand
TCTATGCTTCCTCCCACAGATTCTGCCAGACCCATGTAGACTCTCCAGCATGTTCTGGTTTTATTTCTCAACTGCTTTTACATAGTAGCTTATAATTTCTCATAAAGTGAAGCGGTCCATGTCCATATACAGCAAGGCTTGGACAATATCCAGGTTTGGGCTGACAATTGACAATTTATATTTGAGCCATACAAGTACCAGGCAACGGTCACCTCCACCAAGGGAGAATCCAAACATTACCCCATGACAGTCAATAACATTACCGTGACTCAATCCCCCACGATCAATATCCTGGTATTACCATTGACCAGAATATGAACAGGACCGTTCAGATAAATTCAGTGAGGCTAGGGATCCTGCAGCAAGTAACCAATCTCTGACTCCCAATAGCCTGTCTCCCACCTTCAAAACACAACTCAGGAGTGAGATGGAATACTCCCTACCTACCTGAATGAGTACATCTCCAACAACATACAAGAAGCTCAACACCATCCAGGACAAAGCAGCCCACTTGACTGGCACCACATCCATAAATATTCACTCCCCCTTCCACTGACACACAGTGGCAGCTGTGTGTACTATCTACTAGATGTACGAGAGTAATTCTCTCCCGGACCTGAGTCTGTACCTTCCAAACACACGACCGATACCATATATAAGGACAAGGAAGTTCCCTCCAAGTCACTCACCATTCTGACTTGGAAATACATTGGCGTTTCTTCAGTGTCACTGGGTCAAATTCCTGGATCCCCCTCCCTAACAGTCCTGTGGGTGTAGCTAAGTCAGTTGACTGCTTCGGCTCAAGAAGGCAGTTCATCATCATCTACAGAAGGGCAACCAGGGACAGGCAATAAATGTTAGACAAGCTCGCGATGCCCGTGTCCCATTAATGAATGAACATTTGAAATTTGGTCCATTTTGAAGCCAACAAAAATAAATACTTAGCATTTAATTTGTGGGAACACATTCAAATGTTTAGAAAAGGTGGAGTGAAAGTTAATATCGTGTTTCCAATCACAAGAGACTTCATTTGTCATTCAGTCACATCCAACTGTAAGCATCCAGTTAGTTTGGAGTGTGCACAGAATCTATTACTCCATAAGTAATGATATCATTAAGTTTCATGTCTCAAACCTGTCTATCTTCCAGATCTCTGATTGGCTCTGTGTCTCAGCCCCTCCCTCACAGTCCTCCTTGTTGTGTTCATTGGTGCCTGGATTGATTGGAAATTCCTGAGCGGCTGTCAGGGATTGTCAATCTTCATTGGTGCTGCCACGCCCTGGTTGAGTGCAGGGTGTCCCAGGAAGATAAATACAACAACTAGTGGGAGAGAGGCTCAGTTCTAGAGTTGTCTAGGTGATAGTGAGTAGGAACAGTGAAGATGGCCTCCCAAGTGTGCCAGAACTACCACCAGGACTGTGAGGATGCTGTTAACAAGCAGATCAACCTGGAGCTCTATTCCTCCTATGTTTACCTCTCCATGGTGAGGCTTGTGGACTTGAGACTGAAACCTGAAGAGTTGGCCTTTTGTTGATTTAATGTATTGGTAAAATGGATTGTGTAAAGTTCTGGTGATTTTAAACATGGAGTAACCTTTGAGTGAATAACTCCTACAGCAGCTGCTCTCTGTGGATATTTAAGGTGTAGTGTGAGCTTCTTGTGGTACAGTGGTACTGTCCCTACCTCTGAACCAAGAGGCCTAGTTTCTTGTCCTGCCTACTCCAGAAGTGTATCTGAATGTTGCTGAATTATACTTGGGTTTTTGTATCAAATCATGGACCTACTTATTGCCAGAAGGTCACACTCAATGTCACTGCTGTGATCTGACAGCTCCTGATTAGTATTGTTTCCTCCCATTTGAATATGAAGCTCTCAACCTTCTGATGTTGAGACTTCATTCACAGCAATGATCACTGCTTTCATTAGTGGAATGGAAAATGTGTATAATAACTTGCTCAATGGTATTTGACAGTATCTCAACTGCTTGTTCTGGAATCAATTGAAGTACTTTTTTTTTCTTTCCCTGATGCAGTACAGTCACTGGTCAT
>NC_057739.1:15436960-15438172 GCF_004010195.1 Chiloscyllium plagiosum | reverse complement strand
GGGAGCAAGTCTTCACTTTTATTCTGAATGAGATCTATAGAAACTGAAGCTTGTAGAAGTAGCTCACTGTCCTGGGCTTGATCATGGAATGTGCCAACTGTAAATAAACTACTTATTGTTGGATTGGTTTGTGCTGATTACTGGGTCAAACTGTGTATACAGGTCTGTGCTGGGACTTGCTGTCAGAGGATCTCTTGATCCAGATCACTAGTTAATCCCTGTCCTAATTTAAATTCCACCCCCATCCCAACAGCAAATGGTATGTAGTGTGGATATAAGGCCAAGTACAGACCTGGGTTTATGGAGTACATGTTTCTCCCAGTACAGTGGGAGATGGGTACTCTGCCAGATTCTGATCTTCAAGAGGAGTTCTCTAAACGTCTTCCTGAGCAGCTCAGTGCAAGGGCCAGTGCCACTGGTAATAACTTTCCTAAAACTGTCCAACCATCACTGGTAAGATCAAAACCTCAGCTGTTGTGGTTTTTAAATCCAAAACTAGCTTTTCCACTCGCATTACTAAATTAGAGCAAATTTCAGAGTAGGGTTTATTCTCTGAAGTTATGCCTGTATTCAACTTGCTGATTTTCTTTTAAGCCTCTAGCCTTTGCTTATCTATGTTGCTCATTAAGCTGTGAGAAGTGTTGAGGATACTGTCCTGCCAATATTATGGTCTAATCTGTAAGGTTGGAATTTGTTTTGTCCACTTTAGAGCCTTCCTGATTTCTGTAATCCAAAATCTAGAGGAACCAGAAAGCTTGGTGAATGTATACAATGTTGCAGTAGTCTTAACAGGTGATAGACCTAGGCCCTCTCTCACTGCATTGAACTCACGGGGGAGGTTTAACCCTGCACAGTCGGTGAGGAGCTGCATTCAAAATGTCCAAGGGTGACAGTTTAGATAATGCTCAACTCTGCCATAAGGTTTGCTATTTCAAACAAACACTTTCTAAACTTCTTTAGAGCATAGACATGTAACATTCAACAGCAGCCAGGTTAACAGTGTTGTATGAGAGGAGTCTGGAACTGTGGATTCACTCAATGCCCCCTCTAAACTGATTAATGGAGCAATGTGCAAAAGGAGGTAATGTGGACAGAGGTAAATGCTTCACCTTCACCCTCCTCCACATCCAAATGTTCTCTTCAGTCAGTTTGGCAAGCCAAAAGTAGGTGTTTCCCATTATGTTAACTTTGTATTTTGGGTGTTTGCAGTGC
>NC_057739.1:15429237-15432593 GCF_004010195.1 Chiloscyllium plagiosum | reverse complement strand
TTGATGTATTTATGTCTGGGCTCTTGTCTTAAATGGATAAGTCACTTGGCTCTTTAGCCGCTTTTTTGGTATCTAAATTGTAGTGAGTCTAGCCTGGGAGTAGACCAAGCTTCTGGTGTAGTCATGATCTGAGCACTTTCTCGACGCTGTTAAGCAATCTGTGACATCCCTTAACTGTCAGAGTCCGAGCGACTTACAGCATGGAAACAGGCCCTTTGGTCCAACCTGTCCATGCTGACCAGATATCCCAACCCAATCTAGTCCTACCTGCCAGCACCCAGCCCATATCCCTCCAAAGCCTTCCTCTTCTTGAACTCATCCAAATATCTTTTTAAATGTTGCAATTGTACTAGCCTCCACTTCCTCAACTGTCCACTCCCCATATTGAAGGGAATACCAGTCTTGGTGGAGAAGAGTATATTTGATCTTGACATAATCAGATTTTCTCTTTGCCTTCCAGCTGTGTGACTTCCTGGAGAGGCACTACTTGGATGAGCAAGTGAAGATGATCAAGAAGCTGGGAGATCACATCACCAACCTGAAGAGACTGGGAGCCCCTGAGAATGGCCTGGGAGAGTACCTGTTTGACAGGCTCACCCTGGGGGAGAGTGACTGAACTGACTGCAGTGAGCAAGTCTTCACTTTTATTCTCTGAATGAGATCTATAGAAACTGAAGCTTGTAGAAGTAGCTCACTGCCCTGGGCCTGATCATGGAATGTTGTACCAATGGTAAATAAACTACTTATTGTTGGATTGGTTTGTTGACTACTGGGTTAAACTGTGTATACAGGTCTGTGCTGGGACTTGCTGTCAGAGGATCTCTTGATCCATTTCACTAGTTATTCCCTGTCCCAATTTAAATTCCACCCCCATCCCAACAGCAAATAGTATGTGGTGTGGGTATAAGGCCAAGTACAGACCTGGGTTTATGGAGTAAATGTTTCCCCAGTACAGTGGGAGATGGGCACTCTACCAGATTCTGATCTTCAAGAGGAGTTCTACAAACCTCTTCCTGAGCAGCTCAGTGCAAGGACTATTGCCACTGGTAATGTTCCTAACACTATCCAACCATCACTGGTAAGATCAAAACCTCAGCTGTTGTAGTTTTTCAAATCCAAATCCAGCTTCTCCACTCCTTGCCTCACTCAGTTCGAGCAAGTTTCACAGTAAGCTTGCTTTTTCTCCCTGAAATCACACCGTGTTAAACTTGCTGACCTTCCTTAAGCCTCCAGCCTTTGCTTAGCTATCTAGCTCATTAAGCTGTGCTAGAAGTGTTGAGGATACTGTCCTGTCAATATTAGGGTCTAAGCGGTAAGGTTGGAATTTTTGAGGAGAAAGTGAGGACTGCCAATCAGAGCTGAAAATGTGTTGCTGGAAAAGCGCAGCAGGTCAGGCAGCATCTGAGGAGCAGGAGAACATTACAGCGCAGTATAGGCCCAATGGCCCTTGAGTCAATGTTTTGGGTATGACCCTTTCATTCTGACGGAGGGCTCACTACCGAAACATCACTTTTTTTTTTTCCCCTGCTCCTCCGATGCAGACTGACCTATGCTTTTCCAGCACCACATTCTGTGACCATGAAGCTGTTGTCCATTGTCAGGGAGAAGCCTGACCTGCTGCACAAATGCTCTTCAGGGAAAGAAAACTGCTGTCCTTACCTGAGCTGGCCTACACGGGACTTCAGACTCATCTACAGCAAAATGATTGGTTCCGGGGCTGGGGTAAATGCTGGCCTGGCCATTACCCACATCCCCTAGAACAGTATATTAGGAATTTGATGGGAACGGCAATGAAACGATATATCCTTGTAACTCATAGATATTTACAGTCCTATTTCGTCTGTCATTGTGAAGAAAATCATCTGTAGAAGTTTGTTTTTTCACCACCTTGATTTTGTTTGAATCTATTCCACATCCCTGCTCCTGAATAAATTAGGGATCCTAAATTCAACGTTACCTTAGATAAAGGATCAGTCAATAGTTACCCCCAGAGCCAGTACGCAAAGGCATTTTTTTCAAAGTCTCTGGTGAGTGACCATGTGCTGTCCATCCATTTGGATAAGGTCTTTGTGACCGCTGGATATCAATGCGTTTTGGATCCTTTATAACTGGAATGTGTATAAATACAGTTTCTGGTGAGACACATCAACTGTGCCCACAGGCATCTTTTCTCTTTTTTTTTTAAATTTAACACCCACACTACCACCTAAGTGCGGTAGTGCTTATTTTAAGGCATCTTTTCTATTTTTTTTAAGCACTTTATTTTTTTTCTTTCTTTTTCTTTTTTTTTGCTACCCCTCCTGTTTATTTATTTTTTTTCCTTTATATATATATTTTTCCCCTTTAACCCCCACACTACCACCTAAGTGCGGTAGTGCTTATTTTAAGGCATCTTTTCTAAAAGGTGTCTCACTGTGATGTTATTGGTGGCTCCTGATGTGAATCGAAGCCACTCTGTCAGGCCTATCTAACACTGAGGTTAATCAAAGGGAACACATCTCCACCTCACCCTGGAATTGAACCACTTCTTCGATTTTTAAAAAAAAAATCAAAATCCCACAGAAAATGGAAATCTGGAACCACAGCAGAAATTCCTGAAGAATCTCAGCAGAGCTGCCGGCCTCACTGGAGAGAGAAACAGCGTTAATAATTTGAGTCCCATTTTGACTCAGTCATTGGGCTCAACATTAACTCTATGCTTCCTCCACAGATTCTGCCAGACCCATGGAGACTCTCCAGCATGTTCTGGTTTTATTTCTCATCTGCTTTTACATAGTAGCTTATAATTTCTCATAAAGTGAAGCGGTCCATGTTCATATACAGCAAGGCTTGGACAATATCCAGGTTCAGACTGACAATTGACAATTTATATTTGAGCCATACAAGTACCAGGCAACGGTCACCTCCACCAAGGGAGAATCTGACTATTACCCCATGACAGTCAATAACATTACCGTGACTCAATCCCCCACTATCAATATCCTGGGATTACCATTGACCAGAAGATGAACGGGACTGTTCAGATAAATTCAGTGAAGCTAGGGATCCTGCAGCAAGTAACCAATCTCTGACTCCCAATAGCCTGTCTCCCACCTTCAAAACACAACTCAGGGAGTGAGATGGAATACTCCCTACTTACCTGAATGAGTACATCTCCAACAACATACAAGAAGCTCAACATCATCCAGGACAAAGCAGCCCACTTGATTGGCACCACATCCACAAATATTCACTCCCCCTTCCACTGACACACAGTGGCAGCTGTGTGAACTATCCACAAGATGTACGAGAGTACTTTGCTCCCGGACCTGAGTCTGCACCTCCCAAACACACGACCGATACCATATATAAGGACA
>NC_057739.1:15408950-15428737 GCF_004010195.1 Chiloscyllium plagiosum | reverse complement strand
AAAGAATGAATTAAAAATATACATAAAACTTTGTTGCTAATGTCCCTCTTCCCAGAAGAAAGAGTTTAATTACTGACACACTTAAAGACCTACAGAGAAACAAACCTTGTGGAAATGGTCAGTGACAACTAATTATTACTTGGTCCATGGCCACCTTTATTGGGTCGGTCCCAGTTCTCAGTCAATGATTTTAAAACTAGCATAAAAGTTTGTGAAGACAATTCATCAGTAAAATGCTGTCCTGTCTCACTGTGATTATGCCAATTTTAGATGAATTGCTAGCAAAACCAACTAACTGAGCAGAAATACCTCATGAACAAGCCGGAGTACAATTAATTTTGACAAATACATTTCACAGCAGCATAAAGTTTTCCTATCTTCTGGCATGTTCTAATGTTTGCTTTCTCTACTGTACTGGATAGAGAGAAAAATGGCTTGGATAGAAACAAGGTACAGACCACAGCTGGTTCTGAGCAACTTCCTTGGATTGTAACACACAGGAAATTCACACCAATCAAATAGTACAAAGAAATGAACATCAACAAGAAGTCTTTCTGTCTCCTGTGAGTACTCACAAGGGGGAAAAAAAACTCACCATCAGCAATGAAGTGTTCAGGGACATGTAAGGTCACCTTTACCATCAGGGGGCATGTCAAGTGGCCTCCATATACCACAGTTAGGACACAGCTGCACACCGTGATTAAAGTGAGGGCAGTTCTATTCAAAGGGCTCCTGGGAGAACCTAGGAAACAAAGCAGTTGTTTTCAAAAGACTATTCTCAGCCATATCCTTTATTATACCTCAACACTGTCAGACTCTGCACAGCAGGGCTCAGATTTCGGCTCCTCTGTCACGATTTATTTTTCTTTTCCCATTCGCTTAGAACTCTAAACACTGCATTAAACATTATCCAAACCACTGTTATTCGAGAATTACTCATTGCCACAACACAGAGTGAAATATGGATTCAATCCACAATCTCAGAACGAAAACTTTTACACACATTTAAAAGTACTACTTTTACATTGGAAACGTTTAAATGATAAATGATTCCAAAACGGCATGCAAATAGATGATCGATATTAAAGCACAGTTCCTGTTCACACGAAATATTTCAAAAACATGTATTTTCCCCACAGTACAAAGTCACAGTGTAATTTCCCGACTGATCACTGCCAGAGGATTTAAACCAAAATAGGACATGAAGAGTTTCCAGTTCATGCATGGAAAAGGAGTATTTCATTGCAGCGACCGAATCAATAGGCTGTCAAGTCAACGACTTGCTTAAAATAGAGGTATTCTCAGATTAAAGGATCAAGCTAACTTTGTACACACTGTTTGTATTACATCAAGATATAATAGCCATTCATTTTTTAAAAAAGGATGCTCTGAAATTTAATGAAATCTGTGACATTACAAAATTAGATTATTGAGGTGGAAACGATTTGCTCGACCTTATTTACTGTATCTTATGTGTTTTGGAGCAAAGAAGAATGAGGAGAAATTTGGGTTTACAAGGTTAAGGCAGGCTTAGATATAAAAGAGAAGTAAATACTCTTCCCATTATCTGACATCAAAAGACAAAGGAATATCGATTTATCACTATGGGTAAGAGATGAAGGGAACATGTGAAGAAGGACATTTTTAGGCAGGCAGTGCTATGACCTGGAACTTGCTGTCCATTAGGGTGTCAGATGCAAAAACAATCCATGATCTGAAAAGAAAAATCATTTGGAAACAAAGCATATCTGGAGATTGTGCGACTTGAGTGGGGCTGGGGAACATAAATTGTGGCTTGAAGGTGAGCTAACAAACACTCGATGGGATGAATGCCCTCTTTCACTGCTGCAAATGACTGTACAGCTAAGGTTTTCCACTTTGTAGCCAAGTGTGGAGGCAGGCATGCTCACTGAAAAAATACATTGGATTAAGCTCTAATCGCTTGCTACCAATGGGCTTATTGGTGCATCACTATAGTTTTGCCTTGCCAGAAGTTTTGCTGGCCAATCAGAGAAGGCAGCTTCTGGGTCTGAGCGATCATTGCTAGAGGCGTCATCTTAGCTTCTAGGCCTAGAGAATCTAAAACCAAAAGGCAATTCCTTTTCTTCTGGGTCTCACTAGGAAAGCTGGGTTAAGGGAATTGGATAGAGGCCAGGAAACGGCTTTCAGTTATCACCCTCTTGCCTGCATCCCAGTCTCTCATTGGCTCAAGGCTGAGATAAATAGAGACAACCTAGGTAAACCTGAATCCCCACCTGGGAAATCAGTCTTTTTTTGTATGCTAGGAAGGTAGGTAAATGGGCTGGTTGCAAGTTGGCGTCTTTAAGTGACCATTAATTAACCATTTTAGCACCTTGAGTGCTGGCAAGTCAAAAAGGTTCCTACAGGACATTCTTGCACGGCACTTAATTGCTCAGGAGGCAAGATTGGGTGAGTATCTCTCAAGGTCAAATTCATTCCAACATTTTCCCTTCTCACTGCCTTCCTTGCCATCCCCTGGAGTGGGTGATGAAAATAAATCTGCCCAAGATCCTGGAATCAATGGCTAAAGAAGAATCCAAATCAGCTTATGCTATGAAACTTCTGTATTTAGAATCATTGACATGTGGAATTGATAGCAACTGAGTACAGTTGATTCTCAGTTAAAGCATTCAGAAGCAAATTGGATCAAGTTCTGATTGATCAGAGAGCAGTGAAGTATGGCTGTAATGCAGCAAGTGAATGAGAAATCTTTGTGTTGGTTTCTTAAATACAGCTTGGATGTTGGAGCAGGAGGAACAGTGATCACTCATTGTAGCTTAATTGTTGATATAAAATGTTGATATAAATGACTCTTAAACATAAATTGTTCCATGCATTGGAATCAGTTTATGACTTACAAGCCCTAAATGCCATAGCCATAATTTCTACAGTCTTGTCAGCTCCACTAATGTTTTATTGAATTGGTTTTATTTCACTGCTACATTTTATGTCAGGTATTGTGGGTCATGTAAGATGGTCATGTTTGAGTGCCTTTTGGTCGTGTTTTCTTTTCTACAAATCAATAATTCTCATTTCGGGGTCCACTTTGCCATTCCTTGTGCATGTCCACTTACTTTCTCTCAACTCCATTGGCTCAAACTTGTTAATCTTTCCGTCACCTCCAAGTAAGCACTATTCCTCTTTTTCTCTCCCTAGACCTTAGATTCCCTCAATCCTCTCATCCAATTTCAATTCATTTTTCCATATTTTTCAGTGTCTGGCTCCTGTTAGAGTGGACTTTGTTTTTTTTTCATTTTCTCCATTCCTTTGCAGGTGGATCATGTACCCTAGGAACATTGGACAGATACTTTGCAACAAGAACACCTTATTTTAAAGTCTGCGTGCATCAGATGAAGGGTCTTCAATTCAGTATATTTTAGAAACCATTTTCCTTATTCTGAGTTTATTTGCTTTTACACTTGCTGTCACACGCTGGTTGGCTTTACCTTTATCACTATTGTGCGTGGCTCTTTAAATTTCCGAATTTCTCTTCTCATGAACCCTACCTCCCACTATTTAATTTAAAGCACTCTCTGCAGCCCTAGTTACATGATTCATCACAACACTGATCACAGTCCAGGTTAGATGAAGGCTGACCCATTGACACAGTTCCCTCTATCTCCACTACTGGTAGCAGCATTCCATGAATTAAAATCCATTTCTCCCACATAGATGTTTCAGCTCTACATTCAACTCTTACCCTAACTACCTTCTTCTAAACTGATTGTGGCTCAGGTGGTAATCCAGAGTTGAATACCTTTGTTCTACTTTTTAATTCTAGTCTCCAGCTCCTCATGCTCCCTCAGAGGGTACCACACTCTTCACATTATATGGTCCTTGCTATGGAGAAGAACGTTTCCCCAAGCAAACTGTCATTTGTTTTAGCTCACCCCACTTCAATCAATGACCATCTATATCAAAGTACCAAGGCAATTTGTCCATCCTCCCTCCAGCTCTCATCCACACATGCTGTAAGGATGTTCAACTGATTTTAAAATTGTAAGGATGAAGGCTTCTCTATTCCTAACTGCAGGACTATCATGACTGTTTCATTTGCAATCAAACCTAATGCATGTTACTGTCTCCTGGAATGATGTAGGTAGTTTCTAGGTAGAGTTTTCCCTCTCCAATGACCAAACTTCAGATGCCAGCTTACCAACTGTGAGGTTCTTTGAGCTGCAGATACTGATTACAGGTGAAGCCATCATGGATCATACAGACGTCAACCAGGACCCACATGTTACAGCTGCAACACATCATCTGCCCTGATATTGCTACATTTTAAAATTTTAATTAATTGCACTTCAGGGTTAAATATCTCTGAATGATTATCTGCAGTTTTATCAAGCATATTAACTAGTAGGAGAAAGTGAGGACTGCAGAGTCGAAGAATGTGGTGCTGGAAAAGCACACAGCAGGTCAGGCAGAATCCGAGGAGCAGGAGAATCGACATTTCGAGCATTACAAGTTGGTGAGCCTTATGTCAGTAACAGGGAAATTATTGTAAAAAATTCTTGGGGATAGAACTTATTCATATTTGGGAAAATATGGACTTATTAGTGATAGGCTGCATGGCTTTGAGCATGGAAGGTCACGTCTCACAAACTTGATTACGTTTTTTGAGGAATTAACAAAGATGATTGAGGGCAAGGTGGTAGATGTTGTCTCTATGGATTTTAACAAGACCTTTTGCAAGGTTCCTCATGACAGGCTGTTACAAAAGATGAAGTCACATGGAATCCATCATGAGCTGATAAAATGGATGCAGAACTAGCTTAGCATAGAAGGAAGAGAATAGCAGTGGATTTTTTTTTTAATTTGGAGATCTGTCACCAGTAGTGTTCTGCAGGGATCAGTGCTGGGACCCATGATTTGGAGGTGCATTTTGGATGGCCTGATTAGTAAATTTGCAGATGACACAAAATTTGGGGGAGGTGGGAGTACTGAGGAGGATTGCCGGAGGATACAGCAGGATATAGGTAGGCTAGAGACCTGGCAGGAGAAATGGCAGATAGAATGTAATACAGAGGAATGTTAGTTGATGCATTTTGGGAGATTTAATGCCAAGAGAAATAAGTGAAAGAACCTCTTAGTAGCATCAACTTTCATAGGGGTTCAGGTATACAGATCCACAATATAAGTGCATCAGATGGTCAAGAAGGCATATGGCATGCTTGCCTTCATTGGTCAGAACACAGAGTATGAAAATCGGCAAGTCATGTTGCAGCTACATAGAACTTTAGTTAGGCCACAATTGGAATGTGGTGCACAGTTCTGGTCACCACATCACCAGAAGGATGTGAAGATTTTGAAGAGGGTACAGAAACAGTTTACCAGGATGTTGTCTGTTTTGGAGAGTATTAGCTATGAGGAAAGATTGGATAAACTTGGTTTGTTTTCACTTGAACTTGTAAGGTTTAGGGGCAACCTGACAGAAATTTACAGAATCATGACGTGTGAATAGATTGGATAGTCATTTATTTTGCCCAGAGTAAAAACGTCAATTACTAGGAGGCATAGGTTTAATGTAAAAGGGGACAAGTTTAAAGCAGATGAGAGAAGCAGGTTTTTTTAAAATGCAGAGAGTGGTAAAAATCTGGAATGTGCTGCCAGAAGACACAATAGCAACATATAAGACATATCTTGACAGATATATGAATACACAGGGAATAAAGGGATGCAAACCATGTAGTGGTAAAAGGGTTTTAGTTTAGAAATGCTTTGTGTGTTGTTGTAGTCTTGTTGGGCCGAAAGGCCTATTCCTGTGCTATGCTGTTCTTTGTTCTTTGTAAAACACATTCTTTTCAAACGATTTAAGTTCCATTTACCAACCCCCCACATTAAATAATGGGATGAAAATTGCTGACTAAATGTGTACACTTAATCACATTACACCGATACTTTCTCTACAAACATGAAACATCAATGTGAGTACATTACTGTGACATAACTGTATTGGGGAAAGGAATCAGGTTTCTTTTAAAATTAAAAAGAAACCAACAGCAGTTTGAACACAGCGATTCAAATAAGGATACCGTATTTAAAAGAGTCCAATATCTCTGACAGTGAGGCATTAAAAAATAAATCCACTTGTATCTTAATGCATTTTTAATCCTGCTTATCAGAAAAGGAAACCACTTAGATTGGATCAGCAAGACCTTATTGAACTGGGTTTGACTGAGGGCACCCACCCACTGCAATTGTTGGTATTTGTACAAATATAATCAAATTAAATCAGACCAATGCCAGACTCAAAGGCGTCTTGAATGTTTGCAGGCTACAGGATACAGTTATTAAACTGTGGGTCTCCAACGAGATGAGCTACATACCTTCATTGCATCCTCAGCAGAAAGAGCACATATGTAAAGGAAAGGAGAGAGTGTGTAAAATGGCATTTGCCTGTTGTTGCCCACTTTCTATTACACAAAGCAATAAAAACATTGTTTGCTAAATTCCTCTGAGGCAAGTGCTTGCCATCCCGTTTGCAAGGGAAAAAATAAGAATCAACTTGCAGACAAGTAGCAGCTATCAGCCAAAACAAAATTACAGTCGACAAGGAAACTTTAGAAGTACATTTTTGTTTCACTTCAGGGAAACGTGACAGCCAACATGGACACAACAAGTTTCGGAAAGATGCATCAAGATAATGAGAAAATAATGGCATTCTTGGTTGAGGGTGGGTGAGGGATAACTATGAGCAGAGATTCCTCTGTTCAATTGATGCCTTGTGATCTTTAACATCCACTTGGGAAGGCAGAGGGGCCTCAGTTAATTGTCTCATCTGAGCAACAGGATCCCTGATGTTCCGTCTTCTTAGATGCCAGCCTAGATTACATGCTCAAATCTCTGAGGTGGGAAATACTGGCTGAATTCCACTCCAAATCAAGTGGTACAGAGAACTATTGCAGTACCTCAGTTAGAACTCTGTTGCCATCAAATATTGCACTGAGATTGAAGTTGATAGAACTTGTTAGCCTGTTAGTTTCAGATACCTACTGCATGTCTCATTGACTGACATGGAAGACTGAGACTGGTTCCTTTTTGTTGCCTTCTTCTAGATGACAACACCAAGATTAACAACTGACCGAATGGGAAATCAGAGCAAAGAAAACTTGAAGCAAGCTGACATTAAGCTGTGACCTTTAACCATTCCGGAAGGCAGCAAGCTATGAGCTTTGGCTGGGATCTACCTCTCTTCTGGGCTTAATTCTACCTCAAATTATTGCTAATCGTTCTGTAACCTGGCAGCAAATCTCCTGAATTGCATCTGTTTGACTTGCATGTAACACGTCAATGTGGAATAATAGAGAGAACAGGAAGAAATGTGCAGAAGCCAGCAAAGATCTGGCTTCAGAGAAGGAAAACAAGAGGAGCAATTTTATTTGTGTTTGTGAGGATGCTAAATGGTTACACAGATAACATCTCACCTTTATTCTTTCCGTGATTTGAACAATCAGTTTTGTTTTACAGGAACAACCCCTGCTGACCATCTGGCCATTTTACTTTGAAAACCCTGGGATCTCAATTCTCTAGATTATAACCATTAAGCCATCCATGAAGTGCTAAATTACAAACAAGAGTTTACTATTTCTAATTTGTAAAGTCTAAACTCCACACAGTATCCAGACTAGTTGTTTTTATTCTTTTTCATTTTCCTCCTTTTATTTACTTCATTCCCATGAAGGCATCACTGGCTAGACCAGCATTTATTGCCCATCCCTAATTGCCCAGCGGAGGGCAGTAAAGAGGCAACCGCATTGCTTTGGGTCTGGAGTCACATGTAGGTCAGACCAGGTAAGGATGGCAGTTTCCTTCTCTAAAGGAGATTAGTGAACCAGATGGGTTTTTCCAACAGCCAGTTCATAGTCAGCATTAAACTTGTAATAAGATCAGCCATCTGGACCTCACAGAATATGAGTTCCCTGAGGGCCATAGTCATCAGTAGACTCTTAATTATGGAATTCAAATTCCACCATCTGCCATGGTTGGATTTGAACCCAGGTCCACCGAAATGTGACCTGGGTCTTCAGATTAACCATTCAGTTTTAATACCACTTGGCCATTCCTCTGCCAAACAGTGATGTTTATAATGTAAACCACAATCACTGGGCAAGAATTGTTGTTATAAAAAGGTTTTTTATGATGCATTCTACATTTCCAACAACTTTAGTGCTTGGCCTTCAGCTGCAAGAATGATCTGGCAAGCAACTGCTCTGCGAATTGTCTCTCAAACAGCAATTGAAACAAAGCTGTTTTAAAAAAGGTAGCTGCTGAGAAATCATAAAATGCTACTCCAAATTGGAAAGACAGTTAGCACCTAAAAGGGTTAACGTTACAAGATCAGCTTTATATCCATCAGGATATAAAGGACTGATCCTGGGAGAAGCTAACCAATGTCATATCAGTTTGCCATGTAATCGCTGTTATATCTTGCTTTGATCCTGGATGTCTCATAGGAAGCGATAATGTATCTAATGTTACTATCTATTAAATAATAAGAAAAAAGTTTGCTGCTTAACTAAGACAAAGTCTGCCTTCTGTCAAAATGATCAGTTGGCATCCTCACCTATGTTGAATCAATAATACCAGCAAGAAGAAGGCAATAAAGTCAAGATGTTTGAGATAGTTTCTGACAGAAGAACTAATATTTATAAATGTTGGCATCGGCAACATACAACATTTTCAGGGATTGGCACCTGAAGGTTAACTTACCTGTCCTTTTCAATCTGGTGAACAGCAGTGCAGTTAGCCTAAATGATAATTTAGGTTTATGAAAGACACAATGATACACGAAGAAACAGAGGAAAAGAAATCTCTAAGCAGAAAATAATAAGTAACTTAATAGCACACTGAACTGTCAGCCTCTGCACAAACAGCAGAGAACAATAAGTAAGCTGCAGCAGCTACAGCAATTCTAAGTTCCTCAATAATCACTCAAGTCAGCACAGAACAGATAAAATTATTTAAAAATCTGGTAATGACCCAACAGAGATTAACTAAAGGCACAAAGAGAAAGTAAAATCATATTCTGAGGAGATGAAAGTAAATTTCAGACCCCCAATGCAAGTAAGATCCCTTAGTGGAATGTTAAAATAATTGTAAAAATACATTTATCACATATATTCAACTTTAACTCCCCAGATAGCTGACCGAGTCATTTAACTTAAGTCACACACTTTCTTGGAAATGGTATTTTAGCTTGATGAACTTCCAACATTAGTTTAAAAGACAAAATTTGAAAACCAAAATCTATTTACCTCAAATTTAGAATACAAATTCTCAAAGATTAATGGTATGTTACTATGATACATTGTACAATCATGGATGCTTTCACAAGAATTCCTGAAATAGTGCCTGGATAGAAAATTATGGCAAAAATCGAAGTGAAAACATTAATCCATTTTTATTTTACAAGATTTGGGTTACTTAATGAAATACAACCAGATCAAAGTTCAATTTTAATATCACAAATACTTAAAAAAATAACGAATAGTTTGGGAATACAACCAGATATGTCTTTGGCTTATTGTCCACAATCTCAGGGAATACTGGAAAGGTGCTATCCAACTTTAAAGACCATGATTGGAGCTAACTGTTAACAATGTTCAAAGTGATTGGGAAGAAGGAATTGCCTTCTTATTGTTTAGCATTAAGAATACCCCTAATGAGACCACAGGATTCAGTAATTTATGACTGAAACACAGACATGTGGTAAAAGGTCCCCTTGAATTAATAAAGGAGAGGTTTATAAACAAAATCTCAGCAAGAATGCTGCAAACCTCTGTGTCAGGTTTCAAAGAAAAACTAGCCAAAATGTGACAGCCGACCAAGAGGTGCTCAACAGATAATGAAAATTAGAGTGGATTCAAAGCTCAAAGCGTAGAATTTTGTTTCTGTTAAGTATTAGTGTTGACGCTGGTCTCTGGAGAACCAATAAAATACAAGTTCACTGAACCTTATCAAATCATAAACAAACTCGATGATGTGAATTATACATTTAGGGCTCCCGAGAGGAGGTAAAAAAAGATCAGTGGCATCATATTAATTTGTGGAACAAATGCTATGGAAGGGATGATAGTCAGGGTAGATGTCTATTTATAGTGTTGAAAGAAACAGGTAGTCAAATAAAAATATCAGATCTACTCAAGAATTAATTAGAAATTGTAAATTCAAAATTGACTCTCCAGTAACCAGATAGGATATTGCAGACATTCTTAAAGTTTTGATGGAGTATTACAATATTTTCCAGCTAAATACCCTCAAATTTCTGCAGCCACTGTTTGTGTATGCCAATTGGTTTAAGGTGCCACACCTAGCACTGAGTTCTAGTTTCACAAGTCACTGACAAGCATGACTTCTGAAAGTCCACACAGAAAATAACAAAAATAGAGGGAATTCAGTCTTTGAGCGCTGTGAATGTTTTGTTTTTGAAGAGAGAATCAGAATGTTATCTGGAATAGTGAGCTAAAGAAAGCCTTTCCAAGAAATCATGTGATCTAAGATAAATGACAAAATAACTAGCTGCTAAGATAATTGCTGCTTCTACTACAGTTTATTCTACCAGAGAACTGCATGGCCAAGAGCCACAATCAGGTTGAACTCACAAGAAAGATTCATTCCATCAAGACAGTTTAGTATGTAGAAGTCAAAACTAAAAATATCTTAAGCTGTTATGGAAAATCTAAAGTAAGTAAAGTCAAAGAAAATGTAATAAACTTAATGGAGTTTTCAGATTTCCTAATTAGTGGGGTCAGTCTCTACGGCCATATCCTCATACCCACTGACTACACAGTCCATTTGACCGGGAACTCGATGGGGAAACACACGTATTAGTGAGATTCTGCCATTACATCCTGCAGGTCATTAACATCCCAGGTCAGAGTTTTGATTATGTTACGGTCTCCTTTCGATTCACAAGACCAAACCCAGACTGCGTGACCATTTTGCAGAACACCTCTATTCTGGCTGGAGGAATGATCCGAACCTCCCAGCTGCTTACCATTTTAATCAAACTCCTTGCTCCCATCCAAATATTTCTATCTTAGGTCTACTGCAACGTTCCAATGAAACATTATACAAATTCGAGGAACAATATCTCATTTTCCACTTCAGCACAAGATTGAATTCAACAACTTCAGAAATCCATCGTTATTCTCTCCATTTCTCTTCCAATCTCTTCCATTCCTCCCTCACAGCTGTGTTGTGTTTGTATCTTGTTTACTTTGTACTTAGTTGAAATATTCTTCCTCTCACACCTCAATTTATTCCTTTTCTCAATTTTTTAATTTCATTCTTCACTATTAATAACTCCCTTCATCTTTAGTACTGGCCCCTATACCACCATCCCTCTTGTTCCTCCCCCTCTTTCCAACACTTGCTACTTCTGAAGAAGTCATACCAGACTCAAAATGTTAGCTCTGTTACTCTCTCAACAGGTGCTGCCAAAGCCGCTACGTTTCTCCAGCATTCTTTGTTTGTTTCAGATTTCCAACATCCACTGTATTTTGGCTTTTTTTTTAGATTAGATTACTCACAGTGTGGGAACATGCCCTTCGGCCCAACAAGTCCACACTGACGCATAACCCACCCAGACCCATTCCCCTACATTTACCCCTACCCCAAACACTATGGGCAATTTAGCATGGCCAATTCACCTAACCTGCACATTTTTGGAGTGTGGGAGGAAACCGGAGCAAACCCACGCAGACACGGGGAGAATGTGCAAACTCTACACACGCTCCTTGGATGCTGCCTGAACTGCTGTGCTCTTCCAGCACCACTAATCCAGAATCTGGTTTCCAGCATCTGCAGTCATTGTTTTTACCTTGTTGATTTTAACCCTACTGCAAATCCTCTTGCAAGGATGCCTGCCTTGAAGAAGTTTTCCTCCTCTCTCTACAAGAATCTCAGGGAGGCCCTCTCCCACTGCAACTCCCAGGTCATGCCCTGAAGCTCTTCAACCATGTCGTGAAACAAACTCGCATCTTCTACCTCGGAACACTTCAACCCCAGGGCATCAATGTGGATTTCAACAGTTTCCTCATTTCCCCTTCCCCCACCTCACCCTACCTCTAAACTTCCAGCTCAGCACTGTCCCCATGACTTGTCCGGACTTGTCCTACCTGCCTATCTCCATTTCCACCTATCCACTCCACCCTCTCCTCCCTGACCTATCACCTTCATCCCCTCCCCCACCCTCCTCTACCTTATCTCTCCACGTTCCAGGCTCACTGCCTTTATTCCTGATGAAGGGCTTTTGCCCGAAACGTCGATTTCGAAGCTCCTTGCCTGAACTGCTGTGCTCTTCCAGCACCACTAATCCAAACTCTATACAGACAGTCGCCTGAGGCGGGAATTGAACCCAGGTCTCTGGTGCTGTGAGACAGCAGTGCTAACCACTGTGCCACCGTGCTGCCCACCAGGTTCTTTAGCTGTTTTTGGTTGCAACTCTGGCCACAAACATCACGGCCTAACAGTCAAGACAGCCGGGCTGGGAATAAGGTGTGCAACTGAAAGTGTACAAATTGAGGTCAGAAGCATAAGGGGAGATGGACCTCAAAGCCCAGATTTAAATTCAATTGGTACATTTAGAATATGAAGTGAGCTTCAGTAATAGTAACCATGAAGCTATTGTTGACTGTCATGAAAGAAATCTGGTTTACTCATACGCTTGAAGGAAGGAAATGTGTCGTCTCTTCCTAATCTAGGATGGATGTAGCTTCAAATCCATGTATATGATCCCTTAAATGACCTCTGGAAAGGCCTGATAAGTCAGTCAATTCAAGGGCAGTTAGGGATAGACAATAAATGTTGACCTCATTGGAGCCAACCACACCTCATGAATTAATAAAAAGTAATTGAGATGTCACCATCAGAGGAAGAGAGTTTGGAAGTTTGGTGAAATTGTAAGATGACAGGGAACAAACGAAGTCGCATTTTCAGCAACAAACGAAGTTGTGCCTATTAATGGGGCAATGCATCTTGATCTATTCGTGCAATTCTGAATTCTTCTTCCAGATTCATCTTTTTTTGTACTCAAAAGGTTTATTGCTGAGGACTATAATTGTTCAGGGACAAAGTTAATTATAAAAGTTCTCAGTTTGGCAGAACAAGCTAATTAGGTCACCAGTGTTTCTTTTTCCAGAGAAACTAATTATTTCATTTGTGTGCAACCAAATAGAAACAAATTAATTAATTACTGCTGTGGAAGACAATTAACAACAAGTGCATGCACACTTCCCATTTAAACAATGATGTCGAACATGGAAGCAGTCTAAGAGTCCAAACAGCAAGGGCAGGAGCATGGAATGACAAAATCAGCTTGGAGTAGTTCATCTCTTCCATGAGCCATTTCTTCCGAGATGCTCATTGTTTTTGGCCATACTCGTTAAATGTTAAATATTGGTTTCTATTCCCTGTACAGAGACCTCCAGACCCAAATTTAATGATCACTCATGTTCCAAAACCCAGAAACTCCCTTATTGCTGCTGGTCCTCTCAACATTGTCATATCTGCTTCATCCTCCTGCATAATTCTATGAGAGGATGCAACCCCACATCTACGAACATGTGGGACATGTCTTTCCTGACCAGAGGCCTCTTTTCTGAAAAAGCTTTGCTGAATTTTTCTCATTGGCTCTTTAGGATTTTCATGGCCTATCTTTCGGTTTTGCATCCTCACTAACTGATTTATAAGGTGATGCAACCACGCAACAACAACACTTCTGTCTTTGAGTTGGCATATCAGGTACTGATGCAAATGCAGGATTAGAAGAATTCAGCAATATTCTCAATAATTATCAAACCTTAGTCAAAAGAAAAGGTGCAAAACATATGGAAGGCATTAACCTTCCAGACACCAGCACATATAAATTAGTAAAACAGAAGATGCAAGTTACTCCTTTGATGACTGGTGTTCTCTATTGTTCTTCCCACTTGCAGTCTCCATCTTTCTAGCACATTTTCAGCCTTCTTTTTAACCCTTGTAGACTCTCTCTCCCTCCCTTGCCATCTCCCCAGATCTCATTAAAACCTCTTGCTTCTGCACTGTCGTTACTGTCCATCATTCTCTCCCCAACTCCATTCTTGTATTCATCATCTGGCCCACTTCTCTTGGAGACTCCCTATCACCCCATTCCCCTCTTCTACCTTCCTCATTCCTGGTAAACAAAAAGGATACAAGGTCCCAGTGAAAGGCTCAGAGTCTGTCAAAGTGCATAATCCCTGGCAAAAGCCGTGGCCCGCGGCTTGTTCAGCAAAGGCGTATGTACCCATCAAAGCCCAGGCCAAAAGCCCAGGTTTGGCCTTGGAGATGGTCTTCAATGACTCCCTCACTAACACAACTTGCTTCCCTGGATGCTCACTGCTCCTCAAATCACAGGTTGGTTCTCTTCCCTATTTAGTGCTGATGCATTCATTAATGAGCTTATCAGCAGCAAATACTGTACAGAGAGGAATTTAGCCTTGATTGGAGAGGAAACTCCTCACCATTTCTTTTTGCCATTTCTAATAACGGGGACCACTATTCTCCAATTCACACTGCAATTCATTTCTCTTGAGGAATGTTCTGGAGTCTTTCGGGGCAGATTCAATCTCCATTGCAATTATCTTGAGTACTGATGACCTCAAGAACCTCATTCCAAAACTCTACTTCAGAATTTCCTTTCAATCTATCTAGACCTCCCAAAAGTTCTGTCTTATTCCTTTTAAAAAAAAATCATTCATTCATTCACATGCTCACTCACAGGATCTGGGTGATACTGGCTCAGCCAGCATTTATTGAAGGTGGTGATGGGGAGGTGTCTCATTGAATGACTGCAATCCATGTGGCACAGGGACACTCACATGAAGGATTCTACTTCTCAATCTTTCCCCTCACCTGAGGTGTGATGACTCTTTGGTTGAAACACCACCAGTGAGCACCCTTTAATAATGAGTGTGCAGCCCTATGATCTGGTAAGACTATAGTGACTTTATCTTTTCAGGAGCAAGTTTCATTGATAAGTCAAACCTGTATCAAGCTCTGGGTTTTATTTAACCTAAACTCGACATTACAAAATATTAACCAGATCGCCACCTGCTTTCAGTAGGCATCCTCCACTCTCCTGAAAATTTGGAAGTTAAAAGAACTGCAGGGGTAACAAGCGTGAATACTATATTTCCTTATTTTTCTGTTTTTTGATTGTAGATTGAAATGGGAAAAGGACGGTTTGAAAAACCAAGGATTGTGGAAAGGCTTATAGTACTTCTTTATTAGTAGATTATTGACACTCATTGTAAGTGCTGTTTACAATGCTGTTTGTTAATGCAGCGGCAGGAGGTTTAGCTACAGATGAGCTAAGGTTCAGCTGGCAACAAGTAGCTAATTGGTCTGAATAATGGCGACCAGTTGTCATCACACCTCAGGTGAGGGGAAAGATTGAGAAGTAGAATCCTTCATGTGAGTATCCCTGCATCACATGGATCACAGACATTCAAGGCAACACCTCACCATCACCACTTTCAGTAAATGCTGGCCTAGCCAGTAATGCCTTCTGCCTGTCAACAACTCTGTGATTGGCTCCCAGAAGTTGAACAGCTTGTGAGTGTGAATGTTTCATCAGAAGTCATCAAGCCTCCAGAAGGGAAAATGATGTTCTTTCTTCTGCAATAGGAAACACCTCAAGCCCAAATGAACTCAGTGTATTTTCCTTTTCCAGTTGCTTTAAATTGCAGCTTTTAATGAGTAAGTCAGAGACTTTCTAAGCTCCGTGCCTCCTTTGTGGAAGTGCAGTTATATGAAGGAGGAAGATTAAGAAGCAGCAAGACCTGACAAGCCAAAAGGATTATCATAGTGGACTGGCCCCAAAGATCTGCTTTCCCAGTTTTTTCCTCCACCCATAACACCCATTTTCTTTTTCTGTACATCTGTATGCGTGTATAGCAGAACGTCAGGGATCAGTTTAGCTCAGTTGGTTTGTGAAGCAGTGTGATACCTATCAGTATAGGTTCAATTCCTATCACCAGCTGAGATTGCCATGTAGGACTCACTTTTTAACCTCTTCCTCTTGCCTGATATGTGGTCATGGTCCTCACAGTAAATTGCCACCAATTGTGTCTCTCTAATGACAGAGCAGCCCTGTGGTCTGTGAAGACTATGGCAAATTGACTTGATAACAGAAATTTATAAGGGGTTTAGAGTTATTTGTCAACAGTTCATAATGGTTTACCATATGTAAGACCCACTTATTTGCAGTAAATACTAACTTGTTAAGTATAGAAACCTGGTCTGTTAACCTAGGTCTGAAAGTCAGGTAAATTGGGGAAATGTGCACACTTTTATAAAGTCTTTAAATTTTGTGACAACCTGGACAATAATAAAGCTTGATTTCCAGTGTATTACCCTGGTGAGATGTGACATGGGGCAGTTGGCAGAGAAAATGCTCCTGCAACCCAAGGGATAGCATCCGGTCATTATTTTGATCCTCCCCTCCCATCCACACTGACCCACTGAACTTGCATAAATGAAATTTCTATTCACGTTCATACTCATATCAATCTGCTGCATGTTACTTGGTGTCACTTAAGTGAGAGTGAAGACAGTCAATCATTCAAAAGCGTTTTCATAAGCAGTGAAGTGCAAAATAACAATCAAGACTGTACATTGATATTTTCGCTCAAAAATGGAGAGTCACAGAAGGTGAGAGGATTACATCTAGACCAATAGCACAGAGCTTTGCAGATCAGGGAGCATTCTGCTCACTTGGAGACCGGAGGAATAATGTACTCTTTTCTGATTTCCACCCAGTTAAATCCTGCTGTGATTCAAACAGTGAAAGATACCACTGATTTGTTTGGTGCAGTTAGCCTGTGAGTGAGCACAGTGTCAGCCTTGACTTCAGCTGTGTCATCACCCAGAGTTAAATAGTGACCCTGACAGATTGTGGGCAGAAATGGAGCAGCAATCATCTTTAGAATGGATTTGGTAAAGATTGGGTGACAAACACTCATCTATTATTGAAATCAAAATAGTTTTAGACCAGTTTTCCTGAATCATTTGCTGCTTTATTGAATTTATCTTCATCCTGTCGAAGCTAATCAGTAGCTGTTTCCTTTTATATAGGTTACCAACTCTTCAGAAGAGCCTTTAGAAATTAAAGACATTCCCAAGACAAAGTTGTGAAGGACTCAGGAAACAAATCACAGGGTATTCAGAAAATGTATTTGAACATTTTTCTTTACCAGTTATAATGTTATTGATATTTGGTATGATAACTTAGCAGGACCAGCAGTAACATCGTCAGTCACACCCTTATGATGACTTGGAGCTTATATTTTCATGAGGTGATCATATACTCCCTACAGTGTAGAAACAGGCCATTCAGCCCATCAAATCTGCACCGACTCTCCGAAGAGCATCCCACCCCGACCCACCTTCCCCATCCTACTGCATTTCCCAAGGCTAATCCACTCAGCCTGCACATTCATGGACAGTATGAGAAATTTTGTTGGGCCAATCCACCTGACCTGCACATCTTTGGACTGTGGGAGGAAACCGGAACACCTGGAGGAAACCCACGCAGGCACAGGTAGAACTTACAACTCCACGCAGATAGTCAACCGAGGGTGAAATCGAACCCGGGTCCCTGGTGATATGAGGCAACAGTGCTAACCATTGAGACACTGTGCTACCAGATGAGTGTCACTGATTTAGTCAGCATGTATTGCTCATCCGTAATTGCCCCGAGGTCCATTAAGAGTCAAAACGTTGCTGTAAGAGTTACATGTAGAAGGTGGAAGCAAGATGACAGATTTGCTTCTGCAAAAGGATATTAGTAAACCAGATGAGTTTTCATAACAATTAACAATGGCTTCATGCTCCACATTATTACTGATTTTTACTGAATACAAATTCACCATGTATGTCAGTTTGCTCGCTGAGCTGTAAAGTTCACTTTCAGACATTTCGTCACCACACTAGGTAACATCATCAGTGAGCCTCCGGAAGAAGCACGGTGTTAGTGGCCCCCTTTCTATTTATGTGCTTAGGTTTCCTTGGGTTGGTGATATCATTATTTGTGATGATGTCAGTTCCTGTGGTGATGTTATTTCCTGTTCTTTTTCTCAGGGGGTGCTAAATTGGGTCCAAGTTGATAGATTTCCAGTTGGAATGCCATGCTTCCAGGAATTCTCATGCATGTCTCTGTTTAGCTTACCCTAGGATGGATGTGCTGTCTCAGTTGATATGGTGTCCTTTCTCATCCATATATAAGGACACGAGTGAGAGAGGGTCATGTCTTTTTGTGGTTAGTTCATGTTCCTATATCCTGGTAGCTAGTTTTCTGCCTGTTTGTCCAATGTAGTGTTTGTTACAATTCTTGCAAGGTATTTTGTAAGTGACATTAGTTTTGCTTGTTGTCTGTAAGGGGTCGTTGAAGTTCATTAGCTGCTGTTTTAGTGTGTTGGTGGGTTTGTGGGCTACCATGATGCCAAGAAGTCTGAGTAGTCTGGCAGTCATTTCTGAGCTGTCTTTGATGTAGGGGAGTGTGACTGAGGTTTTTGGATGCATTTTGTCTGCTTATTTGGGTTTGTTGCTGAGAAATTGGCAGACTGTGTTCATTTGAACACAAGTCCATTGAACATTAGCCTAAATTTTTCCCTGGGTTACTAGTCCATAACACTACCGCTACATCATCGGTCCACCTTAAACTATGTTGCCCTGTTACTGGCACAAAACACTGGAACCCTCTTCCTAACAGCATTGTGGATGTGTTTACCTCCCTATGGACTGCAATGCTTCAAGAAAACTGCTTCACACCACCTCTCAAGGACTATTAGGAACAGACAATGAATACTGACCTAACCAATTTGGACCAGGTTCTCTGAGCAAACGAACAAAAGACACAGGGAAAATGATATTTAATTAAGTACAAAATTTATCCAATTAAAGAATCACTTTCCGTTTTGAATGAGAAATCAGTATAACATGGCAATGGACAGGTCAAGTGGTCAGACTACATCCTGAAACCTCGAGATATAACTGAACCTTTGAGATATTTAAATCTCAGTAGGTACAATTCCTCTCTACTGGGTTTCACAACCGACAAAGGTTGCTGATCCTTAAGTAGCCATTACAGTTTATATTTCACATTGGAGCATAATGCTCACATCAACCTTTAACATCAAAAACTGAGCGTGAGGAATAATCACAAATGTACATTGCAAAAGTAGGCCATTTGGTCCATCATGCCTCTGCTGGCTCTTTGAAAGAGCTCCCAGTTCATGCCATGCCTCTGTTTCATCCCCTTGAAAAAGTTTCAGTTTTAAGTACAACTCCCTTTTGATAGGTTATTGCTGAATGTGCTTACACAATACACTTACTTCCCAACAATAGGATCTGGCCATCACTGCTAAAGGCAGCATTTATTGGTCCACATCCACAATCTCTATCCAGATAATAAGAGAATCCCCTTTCAGCCATCAATTTTTTGCTAAATGTTTAAATTCTGTGACTCCTGGTCACTGGGAACAGTTTTTTTTTGGAAAAAAAACATTCATTCCCATGATGTTGGTGTTGTTAGCTAGACCAGCATTTATAGCACATCCTTAATTGCCCAGAAGGGAGTTAAGAATCAACCACATTGTTATTGGTCTGGAGTCACATGTATGGCAGGAAGGCAGGTTCTTTCACCCAAACGGCAGGAATGAGCCAAGTGGATTTTTTTTAGCAACCATTTCATGGTCAGCATTAAGCTTGTAGTGATTGTAACGAGCTGCACGTAATAGAAT
>NC_057739.1:15368073-15395366 GCF_004010195.1 Chiloscyllium plagiosum | reverse complement strand
TTAACTCTGATTTCTCTCCACAGATGCTGCCAGACCTGCTGGGCATTTTCAGTAAATTGTGTTTATGTTAAGAACTGTAATGATTTGGGGAACCTCTCCCAGGGTCCAATCTCAACAGTGGTAGATCCTACACACATGCTCAGTAGTTAACCCATAACTCCACACAACACCCTTCATCTAATCTGGGTTTAGGAGGCAATGATGTCCTGGCAAGGTGTGCACTCCTTAGGACTAGTAAGGTAATATATCTGATTATTTCACGGTTTGTTGCATTTTGTTTAACAGAAGCTAGAACACTTTAATAATTTGTGTATTTCAATATTATCTTCCCTTAATAATATTCATCTCAAGCAGAGTTTTGGTCACTCAGGAAAACTTATTGATGTAGGAGATTTGTTCATTTGTAGGATGACTTGTTTTCCTGGTCAGGTCGAAGGATGATTCTGCTCAGAATGTAACCAGGTACCAGTACCAGCACCAAGTAAGTACTCAGTTACAATAAGCCAACTCCCCCAACTTTTTGCCAATACATGTCAAGGGTTCGACCATTCAACTCCTCAAGCCTGTTCCATCATTCAATTAGATTATGGCCTATCTGTAACTTAAACTGCATTTTAACTGCCTTGAATTAACTTTACTGCCACATGTACTCAAATGAGTGCAGTGAAGAGTTTACTAGTCGGCACTTACAGCTCCATCTTATGTATGAAGATAGGTTCTTCAGCACAGATTCTTAGGGAAAACAAGTTTAAAAAGAAAAGAAATCAAAAGTCCAGCATTACAGATTGTAGGAATAAATGAGAAAATAGAGAAATGAAAAGTTCAGAACAACTGTATGCCTTGTTTCAATTTCCTTCAGTATCTTTATTCAATAAAAAAAACTCTCAATCTCTGTTATGATATTTTCATTTGACCACAATCAATTTCAATCAATATAAAATGCTAATTATCAAATTAAACGTTTCAAAAGACTTCTCAAGACAGATCAGTAAACTATACTCACTGATTGTTTCTTTGCTGTATGCAGATTCAACATACTTTTCCAGCTATGTCAGGTTACTATATACAGAGTTTGTGCACCATCAGCAACTTAGCTGGTGGGCATGAGTGAACAATGTATATTTGCTCTTATGGCAAAGGACCAAGAGGTAGGATTTGAGCAAGCATTGTCAGTATTCAGTTTAAAATCTGTTCAGAAATGTTTAAGAATGACATGGTCAGTTGAACTTTGATCTGCACTGTGTAGAATCTTAACTAACATGACAATTTACAGGAGAGTCTGCTGTCAGCACAAGCATATTGATCAGGAAAAGTCCAGTTGAAAGTGGGATTGTGTCCAAGTGAAGTAGGAATTGCATTGAGACTACAAAAGCACATTTTTACACAGCACCTTAAGTGATAAAGAGATGTTGTTCACTCAATTATCTGGGCGTATAAATTGGAATATGGATTTGCAAGATGTTGAGTGTGCTAGCTCATGACAGTCAGTTCTCTGAGTAAGAGAATATGATAACTTTATTTTCAAAAGTACACTGTTTTAAATGCAAGGAGTAAGGTAATTTTTTTAAATAATTGGTATTAAAATTCTTTGGTAAATGAATATATAAAATTAGTTAACAAATCTGATGGGTTCCACAGAGAACCTACAGCACTTTAAACTTATGTAAGAGAAAAGAGTCAACACTTATAAGACACAAATGCAATTTGGAAATTTTACTGATATTTATAATCTGCATGTGGGAGATAAACTCAGAAGCAGTTAGTTGATCTTGCATGAACCAATATGGTGCAGTCACCTGATAGGTTTTAGAAAGTTTACTGCATTTTCTGAAAGTATATAAACTTTTAATCTTCATATCCTGAATCAAAGCAGTCACTGAAATCAAGCTGTAATTTCCTCCTTCAGAAGGCATTTACTGTCTGCTCAATTACACCATTCTTTCCCCGATCTGCACATTTTGACAATCCATTCACATCTGCAGCAAAGTAATGCAATCATATTTCTTTCAGTTCATTTGGATTCACCAAAATACAGCAACAATAAAAACAAACGTCAGGTTGCTTTGGAATTTGGGATCTTAGAAATGCAATGCTGGAATAGAGACCCTTTATCTCCAGGTAACTTTCTCCTCTCTATGCTGCTGACTCTATCGATAGGATTAATTGATTAATATTGCCAATTTCTGCTGGAATGCTATTCATAAAAGTGTATTAATTCATCAGGATTGTTACATTTAACACATTGCTCCTCTGTATTAACTGATCTGCTGTGTACTGCAACCATTTTTAAAATTCCAGTTAGTATTCATTGCCACCCTCTGTATGTGTTTGGTTGGGGCTATCTATCTTTTTGGGGTCTCTTCCCTGCTTCTCTTTGTCTATGTCACTTTTCAGTACAAAGCTTTAAGCTCAGAACTTGGTGCAAGTTGATTAAATCTGCAAAGATTAGCTTACTAAAGTTAATGACGAGAATTTGGTCAGTGTGAAAATTTGTGGCAGATAAGAGACAGTAAGTAATTTAAACAAAGGATCGACAGTAAAATAAGCACATTTCTTAATAAATAAATCAGAGTAACTAGGTTGATCTCAGGGACAGCAGAAAACTTAACCTTTTGAAGGTTATCGATGATGAAATGCTTAACATTATGCTATTATAACTATAAGGTGTATAAGATTATTATATTTTGGGACTGTCTTTAACACAAGGAACATGAAGTCATGTGATTTGTTGTGAAGTCTGCCTGTTAAGCTTGCATGATTTGATTGTGAGAGATTAAAAGACTCCCAGATTGTTTTAGTGGGAAAATGGTTTAAAACATTCACAATGGGTGGCATGGTGGCACAGTGGTTAGCATTGCTGCCTCATAGCGCCAGAGACCCAGGTTCAATTCCCACCTCAGGCAACTGTCTGTGTGGAGTTTGCACATTCACCCCGTGTCTGCGTGGGTTTCCTCCAGGTGCTCCGGTTTCCTCCCACAGTCCAAAAATGTGCAGGTTAGGTGAATTGGCCATGCTAAATTGCTCGTAGTGTTAAGTGAAGGGGTAAATGTAGGGGAATGGGTCTAGGTGGGTTGCTCTTTGCAGGGTCAGTGCGGACTTGTTGGGCTGAAGGGTCTGTTTCCACACTGTAAGTAATCTAATCTAAAGAGACAATGGAGCTGGTGTCGTGAAACTGTCAGTTCAGTCAATGGCGATCAATGGCATCTGAAACTTGGAGAGTTGTTCCATTTACAGTTCAGAGATCAACAGTTTTATATTTGCAATTGATTTCAATATTAAATGCCCTACAGGAAAGTCTCAAAATTAATTTCAGCATGATAGGATGATGCGCTGCCATACAAACCTGAAAGTTTAATTCCTACCGTGCATTAACTTCAGCATCTAGATTGAAGTGTGTTTGTGCTAACTTCCTGTCTCTACTTTAAATTTTTGCCACTTATATGGAAAATAAAGAACATGAAAGCATGGGAAGGGTTAAAGCATGAAGACCACTAGCAACCTGTGTTCTGTAGAAGGCAGGGGCAGGATAGGATAACCATAGTGGAACATTCTTACACCAATTAGCAGAATAAGGTTAAGACTTAAAGGTCACTATGGGAGATGAGATAACACAAGTAATAAAGCAAGTTTCTCTGTTAAGTGTTATTATGACAGGATTGGGACCATAAATATTTGGGACATGACATTAAAATATCTAATTAATAGTTAGTAGAGTCAGCTTGAGACAGGAGACTATTGTAATAGATGGAATAGCTAAATATCTATCATGATAGGTTAGTCTTCAATGGAAGATCACTGTAGCAGAAGTGATAATAAATATCTAATCATGACATTAGGAAAATATTAAGTAGGGTCTGGAATGAAAGACCATTGTAGTAGAGTTGGCAATAAATATCTAACCGTGACATTAGAATAACATTAAGTAGAATGTACAACTAAACTAACACTGGTTTATTGTGTAGTTAGAGTGAGGTACTTTGATTAATATGCATATTAATTAACATGCTGATAAGCTAACAGAAACATGATAAAAAAAGATATAAAAATTCATGGACCCTGAGGTTCATGGGCATTTGAGAATCAGCTTTCTCAGTGTCACGGTTTTTTTGTTTGCAAATAAAAGACCTACTCCTTGAAGAACTCCCTGCGTCTCCTGGTGGTTCTCTATATTTTCTCCACAACACTTCACATTCCTCTGCTTGGCTCACAACATCATTAAGCAACATAAGCAATTGACAGACTAAGCAATTAATAGCTGCAAAATGCAAATAACATCAGGGACTTGGAGGCTACCGATAGTGTCGAGCAGAAATGAAGGAAAAGAAATTCTCCCATCTTGCACCTGTAACATCATAAGTAAAAATATATACATGAATGGCGCAAGGCAGAATCAAAATTTGAGCAAGAAAGTGATACAATATTTTGTAAGACTTGAAGCAGGGCCTCTGCCCCTTTCACGATCCTACACCTAGATATGATCTGTAATTAGATTGTACACAATGGGGAAGAATGTATGGCATACTGATGATTAGTGTAAAAGAGCACCAAAATAAATTGGAATAAGTAGCCTGTTACCAAGCAGCAATGTTCCACAGTGTATAATAACAAGGCTACATTCTAGGAGTAGCATCTAAAATAAATATGCAGTGTGTGTAAACCGCCTGGGCCTTAATTGCAAGAGGCACATCTTATTTTGAACCATTATCAGATGTAAAATAATAAGACACAGTAGACACTGCATAGCTCCCATGAAACCAGTTATTTTGTCAATCAAGTACAGAAAGGGAAAAAATCTAGCAACAAAGAAAATTGTGTTTTCATTTTAAAAAATGAGAGGAAGAACAATAAATTGCATATAAATATTTCAATATTTTAAAATGTCCAGCATTTCATGATTGCAAGCAAATTCAAGCAAACACACACACACACTCACTCACTCTGTCAGCCAATGTAGCATTAACTCTTGTACTAATCACATGTAACTGTTCTTTAATTTCTTTGTTATTAATGAATGTAAACTGGTTGTGGTGAAGCTTTGTGTGCTGAGTTTGTCTCATACTGCATCAACCAGGAGATAGTGAGGAACTGCAGATGCTGGAGAGTCAGAGTCAATAAAGTGTGGCGCTGGAAAAAGCATAGGGGTCAGGCAGCAGCCGAGAAGCAGGAGAATCAATTTTTCAGGCATAAGCCCTTTATCAGGGTCCTGCCCGAAATCTCAACACTTCTGCTCCTCGGATGCTGCCTGACCTGCTGTGCTTTTTCCAGTACTACACTATCGATTCATAGTGCATCATCACATGGATGTAAACAAAGGAGGATTGATGGCAGCGAACAATCTTAAACAGCTGTTCCTCTGTATCACTTACTGACAAACATGGCAGATACCACAAGGTGCCAGCAGTGGCAATTGGACAAATATCATAGTTGGGTTTATTTGTGTGCTCATCACAACCTCTATGCTAAAAAGGCTTCAATTGGAACTAAACTCTTCAATGCTCCTTGACATTAACAGATCTTGTGATATGCCTGCCAACACAACAAGCACATCTGTGTGCAGTTCATGTCAATGCGCCTTCCCCTGTACACCATTGTATAAAACAGCAATCTGTACTCAAATGGCCAAAGCATGACCTGCCAATTCTTAAATCCAAACTTCTGGTGCAAGGGTCTTTTGTTAACTGGAAACTAAGACATTCACCATCAGGCACTGAATCATAACTTTGTCAGGAAAGTATGCGCATCAATCATCTTGTATGGCTTGACCACAGTCCCACTGATGGGCACGCCATACATTGACAGCATAATCTCCTTCATTGATGTAAGAACATGTACTGGCAAGCAAATGCACACCAACCTGTCCTGCAGAAGAGAGGGAATTGTGTCAGGGACTATATTTTTGGGACATTAAGGCTGTCATGATGAATAACTGGCAGTGAATGAAAACAGTGAGATGTGTGTGCGAGATTTGCAAAGGTACTACTGAGGCTGAGGTGAAGTTGATGTGGTACAATTCTTGGGAAATGACATTAGAAAATGCATTCACTGACCTTGACTATTCATATGAGGTCACTGAACCTTCATGGTACAATATACACGTCATTGAGTAACAGAGCTATCTGCTTTCAATGGACACTGAACAATGCTCCTCCTTTACAGCTCCTTGAACAAGGCCACCAGTGCAGCTAAAATGACATCACTTTTTTTGTGTGTCTTTATTGAGTGTTGCTCAGTTAGAATCTATTGCAAAACAATTTCCAGCACTTAGCCCAAGGAGAACTGGCGTCCCTTTGAAAGTTGGAGTTCAAATGTTTGTAGTGTAGGCCTAGTTTTAATTGGCTGTTTGGAACCTGTGCTGAGGCATGTAACCCCTTACTAATGTGGCTAAAACTGGCTCCATGCTGGGCTCGCAGAGACATAAAAATTGCAGATGCTGGAATCCAAAGTCAATAGACAGGAGGCTGGAAGAACACAGCATCAGGACGTTTTGGATGTAACCCTTTCTTCAAGACTGGGGGGTAGGGGGGAGGGGCTGCAGATAAAGGGGGTGGTGGAGGCAGGGTGATGAAGTGGGGATTGGTGAAAGCAGGCAGAGGGTACGATCTGGTTGGTCAATGGGAGGAATGAATCCAGTTGGTAGCTGGAAGGAAGGGTTGATGAGAGGAATGGAAGGGAGAGAGAGGGGCCGGGAAGGGAGGTTATTTGAAATTGGAGAACTCAACATTGAGTCCTCAAGGCTGTAGGCTGCCCAGGCGGGAGATGAGGTATTGTTCCTCCAATTTGTGGTGTGGTTCATTTTGGCAATGAAGGAGGACAAGGATGGTCATGTCAGAAAGGGAGTGGCAAGGGGAAATAAAATGGGCAGTGACTGGGAGGTCTGGTCGGCCCCTGCGGGCCCAGCTCAGATGCTCGGTAAACCGCTCCCTAAGTTTATGTTCAGTCTCCCCGATGTACAGTAGACACAGATTGCCAAGAATTTGGAATTGGGTGAAATGATGCTTTGAACTAATACATGTTCATCTACACTCCATGTGGAGGGATTTTCTCCCACAGTAGATTTCATCATGGAGTGAGACTGGGTGATGGTGGCATCATTTAAGTATCAATCAGATCTTGACCTAGTTGCATGTTTGTGCCTCTGAGCAAAGAAGGAACACAAAGCTGCTGAAAATAGCACACTGATGAATTGCTGCCTTGGCTGCACAATGCAAGTGTCAAACATTCAATAGCCCCTCACAAAACAGGCAATGTACGATTAACCTATACCATTTAGGTTGATGCATGCTGATTGCAAACACCCTGCGAACTGTTAGCCTCTATGGAAGGGTTTATTGGATTCTGTCCTCTTCCTTTCTCACATGGTCAGAGATCTTTTATCTCAGAGTGAGTTTAGTGGAAAGTGGTCAAGATGAAGTGACCTTACTTCGATGTTCTTCCTCGAGCCTTCTTTGAGGCAATATTTTCAGAATGAAATGTTGATAGCTTACCTACCTTGGATAAGTTATTATTCTGGGTTGTAACTTGTTCATACGCCTCGTGACATGCTTGACATTTGCATTGTGCAGCCAAGCCAGCAATTCATCAGTGTGCTATTTTCAGCAGCTTTGTGTTCCTTCTTTGCTCAGAGGCACAAGCATGCAACTAGGTCAAGATCTGATTGATACTTAAATGATGCCACCATCACCCAGTCTCACTCCATGATGAAATCTACTGTGGGAAAAAATCCCTCCACATGTAGTGCGGATGAATAAACATCAGTTCAAAGTAACATTCTTAGCAATCTGTGAGGAAAAATATTAGTCAACTCCTTAACTGAAAGTGGGGATGTTACAAATAGTGCAAAACGTTAATACACTTGATTGCAGTTTTCAAGAAATGACAGAGAGAATCATGGAATGTGATCGATAAAAAACACCAGAATCCCAATTCTAATAAAATGGAGTTAGCTTCATTTAATCATCATAAATTGATCGCCTCAAACATAACTCTTGAAGTGATTATAAATACGTGGATGTTGATTGTCCAACTATCAATTTCAGCACACATAATGTGTTCCTAAAATGTGGGGAGATGTATGAAGATGAGCAAAATAAAATTCATTTTCCCATAGGACAATATATTATTACATTGATTATGATTCTGACTTAAACTTTATTTGAAAAGCCTAGTAACTCTGACCGAAACTGGCCACAAAACCTCTTACTAACTTATTAGCACTTCTTATTTATCACTTTCTCACCATCTCTCCTACTTACTGCTTTTTATCACTCACCTCTCTGCCACTCCCTCTCTCTCGCCCGACACCCTCACTCCTTCATTCACTCACTCTCGTCTTTCCTCTCTGAAGTCATTCACAGCAAGAACTCTGGAGAAAGTCAGTGAATGAGTTGGGAAGTGGGAAACAGCAAGGGCCCAGTTGAGGGAAGTAGCAGGTGAGAGGGTTGCAGCAAGGGAACTGACGTAAAGGAAAAATGAAATCACACAATGCAGGGAAGTGTCTTAATTTAAAAAAACACATTAAATTAATAATTATGCAACAAGAATGTGCTTTAAACATGAGATACCTATATCAAGCTTTAAATTGGAACATAAAACAAAACATTTAACCCCTAAACTGTTTACACCATTAAACTGGATCAAGGTTGATTTTCTTCCTTACTTATCCATGTTCCTTGTCTACAGATATATCCTTAACGAGAAAATAAAGTAGTGATATAATTTAAATTATTAATTAGTCAGTATTAGTGTCCTATTTTTTGAGACAGAGTTGTACATTTCTTGCATCTTTTATCTGAAAATGTATCTTCTAACTTCCTGGGTGGCTGGTTTTGAATGTAAGGCAATATCCTTTCTTCTTAGACAGCCAAAATATGGAAAGATTCAGCTCTACACCCTCAGCAAAGAGCATTTATCTCTATTTACAAAAATCGAATCAACTCACCCCTTAACTCTGAATATTCCAGGGAAGACAAAAGTATGTAATCCCACCATGGGTGGAACAGTGGCTCAGTGGTTAGCACTGCTGCTTCTCAGCTCCAGGGACTCAGGTTAGGTTCCACCCTTGGGCAACCTTCTGTGTGGAATTTGCACATTCTCCCTATGCCTGCGTGGATTTCGGAATTGAACCCGGGTCTCTGGCGCTGCGAGGCAGCAGTGCTAACCACTGTGCCACCGTGGGTTCCACCCTTGGGCAACCTTCTGTGTGGAATTTGCACATTCTCCCTATGCCTGCGTGGATTTCCTAAGGATGCTCAGGTTTCCTCCTATAGTCTAAAGATGGCAGGTTAGGTGGTTTAGCCATGGTAAATACAGCGTTTGGAGGTAGTGTGGTAGTCTGGATCTGGGTAGGATGCTCTTCAGAGGGTCAGTGGAGACTTGATGGGATAAATGGCCTCTTTCTAGACTGTAGGGATTCTTTGAATCTAGTATCATATAAATTAGTCTGGCCTCCCTGCTATAGGAAGGATGTTGTGAAACTTGAAAAAGTTCAGAAAAGATTTACAGAATGTTGCCAGAGTTGGAGGGTTTGAGCTATGGAGAGAGGCTGAACAGACTGGGGCTATTTTCCCTGCAGCGACAGAGGCTGAGGGACCACCTTATAGAGGTTTATAAAATCATGAGGGGAATAGATAGGGTAAATAAACAAGGTCTTTTCACTGGGTTGTGGGTAAATCAAAACTAGAGGGCACAGATTTATAATCAGATGGGAAAAATTTAGAAGGGATCTAAGGGGCAACTTTTTCACAGAGAGGGTGGTGCATGTATGGAATGAGCTGTCAGAGGAATTGGTCGAGACTGCTACAATTACAAAAGTAGAAGGCATCTGGATGGATATATAATTAACAAGGGTTCAGAGGGAAATGGGCCAAATGCTGGCAAATGGGACTAGGTTAGTGTAGGATATCTGGGTTGGCATGGACGAGTTGGACAAATACTCTGCTTTTGTATCTCGATGACTCTATGTTCTGCAGATGCAGATTCCTTAGTCCCTTCCGAGGTGCAGAGTGTAGAACAGCAATGTATAGATCTGCAGTGTACAGAACTGTGAAAGCAATATTCCAGTTGTGGGCTATGAAGGCTTTGTAATAGTTACAGAAAGATTTCCATCCATTTATGTGCTAGCCCTGCATTTATAAAGACTAACATTCCTTTAGTCTTTCAGATTATGTGTTCGTTGTGATGATTACGTCTTTGAACTTTCACTCTTCCCAGCTTTTGATAGTTAAAAAAAATACCCAAACAGATTCATTATTGGATCAAAATAGAGTACCTCAAAATTACCTGAGATAAAAGCTACAATTTCACCTACTCAATCTATTAACATCTCTTTCTAATTATATACTTGTATTTACAGTAGTGAATATGGTAATACTCTTGTGTCATCAACAAACTTGCATATACTTCCCTCTGCTATGTTACAGGCACTTAGTCATTACTATCATCAACAATTCAGTTCATTGTGGGATTCCTTGCAATTTCAGTGCATACCTGCTATCATTATTCTGTTATAATTATTCTGTCTTGTATCATCTAACCAACCATCTAACTGCGACAATAGTTTGAGTTCAGTTCTGTGAGATAGCAACATCTTGTGTCAAACTTTACTGAATGTCTTTTAGAAGTCCTTATAAGTTAGACCCAGAGCCATTCCTGAGTCCACTATTTTAGTTACTTCCTCAAATATTCAATTTGATTTGTTGAATATGACTGGTGCCTTACTCATCCAACCTGAATCTCTCTATTCAGGTCAAATTTAACCAAATGCTCAGTTACTTTGCCCCTAATTATATATTCAAATAACTCCCACAACAGACAATAGCCTAAGAGAATTATAAGTTTTCAATTCTTTTCTCTCACATCTTTTTTAACTAACTTGGTCATGTTTGCAATTTTCCAATCTAAAGGAATAATCCTTGGCTTGAAAGCTCTGAGGAAGATTGTTGATGAAGTACTTGCAGTTTTCTCAGCTGTTTCCTTTAAAACTCCTGACTGGGAAGACATCGCCTCCAAGGATTGGTCAGTCTTTATTATTTTTAATTTTTTTCAAATATCAATTTCTTTATTATGCCACCTCTAGTATGTTCCAGGCCTTAACTCATGATGGATTCCCAGGAATGTCAATAACCCTTTACAATTGTGAATTCTGACACTACATAATTATTTAACAAGTATGCCATTTACCTATTTTAATTTTCAAATTTTCTCTCATCTGGACATTTTAAGAAGCACTTGAATTAATCTTGATAACTTTAAGTTTTTTTTTGTTTTTCATTTCTTGTTTCAAATATATTTTGTCCTTCTATGAAACCAATGTGCAGTAGGAGTAACTTTTATGGCATTGAATTTAATATAACATTCAGAATGAATATATGAAATGTTAATAATCCACAAATCTTTTTTAATAAATCAGATTTTATTGCATAGATACTGCCAAAAATATGCAATTTATCTTCGGCGATCTCCTATAATGCTCCAGTTGATTTTCAACTTGAATATCTGTTTTTCAAAATCAAGCAAACATTTTACAAAGAAAAAAAGTGCTGAACTTAGAAAGTGAATGCGTTATTGATGTGAAAATCAGCAAAACCATAAACTAAGTAGGAAACTAATTTAGAAAAAGAGAAGAACATCCAGGACTCCCTTTCCTGAAACTCTGTCTTGCTAACTATTTCTCGTGACTTCTGAAGCAGTTTACCTGGGCAAAATGAAATGAAGTTACAGTACTGTTCTCTAGAATGAAAAGATTAGTCAACACAGCCAAAGGATAGTCTATGAAATTCTGATTAAAATGTGTTAGTTATTTATGGAAGGCAAAAGCCAAATGGTTGCTTAGGTTTTGACAACTGCGTGAAGAGAGAATATGATTAGATTCCCTATAGTATGAAACATGCCCTTTGGCCCAACAAGTCCACACCTACCTTCAGAAGAATAAACCACCCAGACCCATTCCCCTACCCTATATTTACCCCTGCCTAATGCACCTAACACTATGAGCAATTTAGCACGGCCAATTCACCTGACCTGCACATCTTTGGACTGTGGGAGGAAACCAGAGCACCTGGAGGAAATCCATGCAGACACAGGGAGAATGTCTGAGTGGAGTTTGCACAGTCACCCAAGGCAGGAATCAAAGCCGGGTCTCTGGCACTGTGAGGCAGCATGTGCCTACAGATGCCAGACACTCAGAACATTCAGAAACAGTAGAGTCATTGTAGCCTCAATCATCACCAAACAAAAAACTGTCCACTTGCCATCAGCAGCAGTTGTTTTATGTGAAATAATCTTCAAAGATTCCAATATGGCTGCTACAAAGAGTCCATGTGAAAGGAAAAGCAGAAAGTGAGATAAGGAAACAGGCAAATCGACTGGGAATAGAAAATAAATTAGATGAAAGAGAACAAAGATGAAAGCTGATGGTGCAAATAAGTAATATCACCAATCTTTGTTAAATTATGAACTCATTTTTCAAAGTGGCCACTTGCAGCAGATTTTGATTAAATAAAACTATACAGGGGTGCAAAACTGTCATGATTCTCACAGTCCTGACTTTGCTTCATGCTTATTAAATATTTGGATAGACAACCATTTACAAACTCAACAGGACTAATTGATAAAATAGTTCCCTGATTGAAAAAATAATTGTATAAATGAAAAATAATTTGCAGTTAGACAGCAATTAAACGAACATTTACGTCAAAGTTGACAAATATTTCCTGACAAGGTAATCAAAAATTTAGAGGGACATAGAGTATCTCAAATGCTGCCAAAAAATCTTCAGATTGTTAGCTACTTGAAGACAAGTGATCTTGTCTCCTTCAGTGAATATTTTATAAGTTTTCTAGAACTGCCAAAATAAACCTAATTTAACAACTAATTACATGGTGTACACCTTTGATGTTGCCAATGAGCTTTCTCCATGGAACACTAGTTGCTTCCTGAGAATTTTAATCCTATCAGAATATAAATTCTAGTCCTCTTCCTGAAACACAATTCACCCAGTTCCAAAATCCGCTGGCACTGCAGGAAATTAAGTCCTGTATATTGCGACAATGTAAAGAACTCTTCTTTTCCAGCTGCTGATTCTAATCCCAAGGTTCTACTAACAACAGTTGAAACATGTCAATGGAAATATCTTGGATATGTTGATATATATCAGAGTCAGAACCAAAAGAAGATACATTAAATTGCAACTGTGGAAAATGACTTGTATTCACAGCCAGAAGGAAACATCTTGCAGATGGACCAATCACTGAAGCAACAGGGTGAATGGTTAGGAAAAGAAATCAAAATATCCACACGCTGGGTGGTGACGGTGATTTTGAGGTAATGGCAGACGTAGGAACCACATGATTGCACTGAATATTAGGAAGCGATAATTCCAAGAGGAAAGAAATCCAAACCATCAGTCAGATCAGGAGCAGGGTGAAAAACAAACCCACACCTATAAATCTCAAGGTAAAAGTTGATACTGGAAGTCAGAGAAACATCATCTCATTCAGATTATACCAGAAGATCTTCCCTGAAAATTGGGATTAACATACTTACCCAAAGTAAGGTGCTCTGAAACCATGAAATGTCATGCTAACAACATGCAGGGGAGGTGAGATGCAACAATGAGAACAACTCAAATCCGGGAAACATGCTGTTAACATATTTTCCTTTGAATGCTATCTGTCACTGAAAGAGATGGTCCTACTGTCCTGGGATTGGGCAATATGGAACAGCTGCATATTACATCAGTTAAACATAGGGAAAAGGAGGCAACACTGAGGGTTGAAGTGAATACACCCATTGAAAAGGGCTCTTCAGTCAAATGCACAAATGATCTACTGCAAATGCCCCAGAATGTTTTGATGAGATGGTTGGATGCTTCGAAGACCCAGCCATGAAACTAGTGATTCATCCCCCACGTAAATGACCAATATAACTAAAAGAAAAGCTTTCAGGAGAAATCTTTTGCCACAGAGCATGCAAATTGGGTAAAGTTCATCATGGTGACAGAGAAGCCAAATGGATAGCTAGGAATCTGCTTGGACAGCAAAGATTTTAAGTGGAATCTCTACCTAATTTCAACACTGGAACAGATCATCCCAACACTGGCAGAGGCACACTTGATAAGCAAGTTCAATATTAGAAATAGGTACCGGAATATGGAACGAAACATGGAATCTTCACTATTGACAAAACTCAACGCTCACCTTGCCTAGCTTTAAAGTAAGCCAGGTTATCCCCCAGCAGAAAGTAAACAAGACAAAGAGGGGCTGCAAATAAATGGGTTGCATCACAGACGATACGCAGATATATGGTAGGGATGAGAAAGAAGAATGACAACCATCAGTATGAAGCCATGGGAAGAACCAAGACAGTTGGCTTCAAGGTAAATGCACTGTTAAAGTAACAGAATACTAGTTCTTTGGTATGATGTACATCGCTGACAGATCGAGTCATGTCCAGGAAGAACTATGGCTACTTTGAGGATTGAAACCCTAAGCAATGAGACAGATTTGAGAGATTCCTTTGACTTCATCCAGTATAAGAGCTCCATCATGCTACATCTGTCAGAAGACACAAAAAACCTGCAGGAGCTGATGAAAGAAGGTGATAGAGTAATATGGCAGTAGCTTCAACAAACTCAAACTGGTTATATGCCAGGAGACAAGGCTGTCACTGCATAAAAGAAAAAAAAATCTGTTCTTCCGCAAGTAAATGCTTCTGCAAAAGGACTGGGAACAGCCCTGATATAGAAAAGGGAAAAACAACAGCATTCACACCCAAGCTCTAACCTCAGCTGAAAATAGTAATTCAAATAACGAACGTTTCTAGCATTTGTAAATGGATGTGAGAAGTTCCATATCTCCAAGGTAAAAGACTCATCAGGGAGAGTCAGCACCACCTACTGAAGCAAATCTACAAGAAGAATCTGTACAAAGCACCAGCACACCTACAGAGATGACTCTTGACACTTCAAAGTTACAATTTCACATTGAAATATAAGCTGGGAAGAAAATGGTTCTGACAGGTACCAATCTCGATTGTGGCCACGGAGAAACATGAGATGAAAGATCTAGCTATAAAGATTCACCACAGACTGAATGTAACATTATCAACACTGAGTCAAGTAAGGGATGAACCAGCAAAGATGAAGATGTACAGATACTCTCTCAGCACTTGATCTGATAAGATACGGCAATACTGGCCTATCAGAGATGACAACTCACTAGAAGATGGTGTCCATAAGAAATTCTCCAGAATTTATTTGAAGGACACATGGATGTGGAGAAGCGTAAACTCAGTGAGATGAGCTGTAAAGGCATTCATAAAGCCATTTCAGTGTGCAATGTATGACAGAAGTTTGGAACACTGCAAAAGGAGAAGATGATAAATATTGAAATAGCACCCAGACCATGGCATATAGTGTGACCCAATTTATTCACCCACAATCTAGATTATTTAATAATCACAGACTATTACTCCAAGTTTCCTTTTACATGGAAGATGAATGACTTAACAGCCAAAACAATGATCTAATTGAACCACAGGATAAAGGAAGTAGCACTTAACTCATCCTTGCCTGAGCTATAGGAAGGAAAAATGCACATGCATACAATCCAGTCATAAAATGCAGAAGCTTAACAATAGTTGTTACTGAAGCCAAGACAGCAAGATCATAATTGTGGTTGAAACTAGCAAGCAATTAAAAAGAAACAGAAGAGACTTCGCATTGTTGGTTTTCAGTGACTTGGTGACAGTAAGGACTGCAGATGCTGGGACTGACCTACATTAGAGATGGAATAACAAAAGACCATCAACATCATTACCAAGAGATAGAACATTAAGAACAGCAAGAATGACTCCAACAACACTAAAAGGAACAATGAGAAATATGCCAACCCCCACCAAGAGCAATGAATGCCAAATCTACAAGAAGGATGCACAACATCTTACTACCAGTGAGAAATATTTGTATAGAACTAATTGACTGGAACAGTTGAACTGATGGGACATTATAATGTTTTCAAAAAAATTAAGCATTTTATTTATTGTTGCCTACATTGTTACATCTTAGGAGAAAGGAATTGTGTATAAAATGTCACAGCTGGACCCCTGATGAGTAATAGAAGAGTATGCACAAATCTGGTGTATTCTGAACCAGGGTCTCCTGTGTACCAGCAATCTTCAGAATTAAACGAGAAGTTGTTACTCCTTGAAGCATTAAGTATAATTATTCAAATAAAGCAGAAGGTCACATCAAAATATTAACATACCAGACTACAATTTGGCCTCCTGTTTATAACATTTAAAACAAATAGAGAGAGAGAGAGAGGGAGAATGTTGAAAGGTGTGTGTGCTCCATATTAGAATAAGGATAAAGAAAAACTGGATAAACAGAAGTAAAAGTCTGGTTGTCAATGAAGAGGATACCTCTGTTGAATACCGCTATTGTGTCAAGCTATTGCACGTGGACTGCAGCAATTCAAGAAGGCAGATCAGCATAACCTTTTCAATGGGAACTAGTGATGGGCAATAACAAAAATGCTGGCCAGCCAGCAATGCCCACATCCTACATGTGAATAAAAGAAAAGCCAAGGTCAATTCTTCCACCAAGACTGCAAAGTGATTGTGGTAAGACTGTCCTGCAAATTCCATTGCGGTGCTGCCTGTTTTGGTATTCAGTGCAAACTGCAATTCTATCTATTTTCAAATCTGAACTGATATTGCAGAATATATCCATTCCTAATACTGGACACAATGGCATAATCACATTATAATTTTGGCGATTGTTCTTTTGAGGAAGATTGTGATGTATGTGGAGGAAGACACTTGACAGTGAGGGGAGGCAATGACCTAGTGGTATTATTAAATTAAGTATCTAATTAATTAGCTAAGCTATGACGACAAAGCCAGGTAATGTCCTGAGGAGCGGGTTTAATTCTTGCCACGATGGATCATAACATTTGAATTCGGTGGAAGTCTGGAATTAAGAGTTTAATCGTGATCATGAAATGGTTGTTGGAAAAACGCATCTGGTTCATTGATGTTCGTTAGGGGGAAGGAAACTGCCATTCTTATCTGGTTTGGCCAACATGTAACTCCAGACTGACAGGAATGTCATTGATGTTTAACTGCCCTGTGGACAATTCAGGGTGGGTAATAAATGCTGGCATAGCCAGTGACATCCACATTTCATGAATGAAAAGAAATGCTTATTTTATATATTATTGGCAAAGAACCCAAAAACTGGGTCCATATTTAAATGAAAATTATGACTGATTAAGTGAAGATTTTCAGTACTTGGCATATTTTGTAAAAATCATGAATGCTATTTCTGTTGACATATACACTTGCCTTTAGAATATGTCAGCTCAAAGTAAATAAGAACAAACTAGAAATGTGTTACATTTAGTGCAAATTCTTTACATCTGTTTATTTTTTATGACTGGCCCTGATGGTGGGATGAAATAGAATTCCTGTAAGTATCTGATTCATTTTTGGCCCTACTCATTTTCTGAATGTACTTAAGCCCACCATATCAAGAAAATCAGAAGGTTGGACCAACTCCGGGTTTCCACTGACGCAATCTATCAGTTATTCACTTAAATGCTGCCAATTCCCTTCACAGAATGTCACAGCAAAGCATACTGTGGCACTGGTGAAGGTCAGGGGTGGCAGAACGTGGGTACAAATCTATTCCACATTTGAAAGGGAAGTTTTAAAATCACTCCAACTCATTTTCAACATCATTATGATCTAAAACTAGCACAGATGGCAACTCTCTAAAGATCCCAAAGTATACACAAATGATAAAAGCATGACAGCATCCAATTAAAAGGGACAAATTCTTATTGTAATAACCAATTGCGAATTCAGAATAGTTGCCTCACATTCTATCCAGATACTCATTGCTTGTTTTGATTTGAATATACAAATTAGGAGCAGGAGTAGGCCACTCAGCTCTTTGAGCCGATTGCGCTATTCAATGATATGTTTTTAATCTCAATCAAGCTGCCTCTGCCTTGAAAATATTCCAAAATTCTCAACTCTGTCTGAGAGGAAAATCAATTCTCTTGATATCTTTATCTAATTTTTAAACAGTGGCACACAGATCCTCCCATCAAAGAAAACAACCCGTCCACCTTCAATCTGTCAAGACCCAATATTTGTCAATGAAGTCACCTCTTACACTTTTAACTCCAATGGATATACAGAATCATAGAGATGTACAGCATGGATACAGACCCTTCGATCCAACTCGTTCATGCTGGCCAGATCTCCTAACGAATCCAGTCCCATTTGCCAACACGACCAATATCCCTCTAATCCCTTCCTATTCATATACCTATCCAGATGCCTTTTAAAAATTGTAATTGTGCCACCTTCCATCACTTTCTCTGGCAGCTCATTCCATACATGCACCACATTCTATACACACACCACCCTCAGTGTGAAAAAATTGAAGTCTCTTTTAAATCTTTCCCCTCTCACCCTTAATCTATGCCCTTTAGTTCTGGACTGCACCACCCCAGGGAAAAGACCTTGTCTATTTACCCTATCCACGCCCCTCATGATTTTATAAACCTCTATAAAGTCACCCCATCAATCTCTGACATTCCAGGGAAAACAACCACAGCCTATTCAGCCTTTCCTGATAGCTCAAACCCTCCAACCATGGCAACATTCTTGTAAAACTTTTCTGAACCTTTCAAGTTTCACAACATCCTTCGTAGAGGAGGGAGACCAGAACTGCACACAGTATTTCAAAAGTGGCTGAACCAATATCCTGTACAGCTGCAACATGACCTCCCAACTTCTATACTCAATGCACTGACCAATAAAGGCAAGTATATCAAATGCCTTCTTCACTATCATATCTGTCTGCAACTCCACTTTCAAGGAACTATGAACCTGCACTCCAAGATCTCTTTGTTCAGCATTAGCAAGGTTTTACCATTAAGATATAAGTCCTGCCCTAATTTGCCTTTCCAAAATGCAGCACTTCACATTTATCTAAATTAAACTCCATCTGCCATTCCTCAGAACAAAGGCCCATCTGATCCCGTTGTATTCTGCAGTACCCTTCTTCACTGTCCACTACACATCCACTTTTGGTGTTATTTGTAAACTTACAAATTATATCTTCTATGTTTACATTCAATGTGTTCACATAAATGAAGAAAAGTACTGGACCCAGTACTGATCCTTGTAGCACACCACTAGTCTCAGGCCTCCAGTCTGAAAAGCAACCCTCCACCTTCAATCACTGTCTTCTACCTTAGGAGTTCTGTATCCAAATCGCTAGTTCTCCCTGTATTCCATGTGATCCAACCTTGCTAACCAGTCGAACATGACAAACCTTGTCGAACGCCTTACTGAAGTCTACATAGATCACATCCACCTCTCTGCCCTCATCAATCCTCTTCATTACTTATTTATAAAATTCAATTAAGTTTGTAATATATGATTTCCTCCACACAAAGCCATGTTGACTATCTCTAATCAGTCCTTGCCTTTCCTTGGGGTGGCATGGTGGCTCAATGATTAGCTTTGCTGCCTCACAGTGCTAGGGACCAGGTTAGATTCCAGCCTCAGGCAACTGTCTGTGTGGCTTTCTGCCGGGTGCTCCGGTTTCCTCCCACAATCCAAAGGTATGCAGATTAAGCGAATTGGCAGTGCTGAATTACCCATAATGTCCAAGAATCTGTAGGTTAGGCACATTAGTTAGGGGTAAATATAGTCATAAGGTATAAGGAATGCGTCTGGTTGGGTTACTCTTCAGAGTGTTTGTATCAACATGTTGAGCTGAATGGCCTGTTTCCACATTGATTCTATGAAATATATGTAAATCCTATCCCTCAGGATTATCTAACGTATCCAGTTTTAATTCAACATACAACTGACCCATTCCACCCATCAATCCAGTAAAACTTCACTGCAGTGGGTCAAATATATTTATATCTGTCCTCACAATGAGGGAAACCAATACTCTATACAGGGCTTCAGATGGGGCTCAACAAATGTGCTGTCAAAGTGCTAAATAGTTTGAGTTAGACACTTTGTTTTTTGATTTGTAGAATAAGACATGAGCAGAGCTAAAGAATAGCAGAGAGATTGGATAAGGAATAAAACAAACCAGTTACAGGAGCACTGGAAGACAAGGCCAGAGAATGTGAGAGTGTGTGATAGAAACCAGGAGGGAGCCTGGAATACACAACCAGTAAGAGAGATGAGGCCTTGGATGGATAATGGCAATGTGTGATGTATGTAGTGCAGTAACTAAGTAAACTGGTTCTGGGACATCAGTTTAACACATGATTGTGATTTGACAAGATTAGAATTGAGTAAGTGTCTGTGTATATGACCTAAGCTGTTTATTAGGGATGAGCGCTTGTGGCGTTTTTTCAGTGCTGGCTTAGATTGTCTAAGAGTGGCTCTCTCTGTCTACACATAAACATAACATGGCTGTATCCGGGTCTTGTAGTCATTTGTCAAGTTGCTCCAGAACACCTACATAATGAAGAAAAATCTCCATACCTTGGTATTCAATTCCCTTCACAATAAACAAGAACAGTACATTTGTTTTTTTTCTAATTACTTGCTGCACATTCACACTAACATCTTACGATTCATTCACAGAACACCCAGATCCCACAGTAGCTCACAGCTGAATCCCCGACCATTAACATCTTGTCACCATTACCAGAAATTGAACTGGACCAACCACATAAAAAATGTAGCTATAATAGATCAGAGGCTGAATAAACTGTGATAATGATCTTAACTTGTGAATCATGAAATTGTATTCATATCAACAAGGCACAAGTTATGGTGTCATGGAATACTCCCCAATGCCTTTCAAAGAGCTCAGTGTCATCATGGATAAAGCAGTCCACCTGATAAACACACCATTCACTATCTTAAATATTCAATTGCTGTTCCACCATTTAAAACTGGCAGCATTGTTCATACCATCTGTACATTTTAGCAGCAATACTCCTCAGTTCCTTCACAGAAATTGCCCATCCTATGACCGATGTTACCTGGATGAATGAGAGCAACCAGCACATGGAAACCCTGCCTCCTGACAAGATCCCCTCTAAGTCAAAAAGCTTTATGTGAAATATCACTGCCCCTGGGTAAAACTCCTGGAATTTCCTTCCAGCATAACTGTGGGTTTCCTTGCATTACTTGAGCTATAACAGTTGAAGGAGGCAGCTCCCCAGCACTTTCGCAAAGACAACCAACTGAGCAATAATGGCTGGTCTAACAAGCAAAATATACAAACTGTAAATTATCATTTTTTTCAAGATTATTTTGCTGGATTACTCAGTACAAAGCAGAATTCCCTAAAACAGTCATTGCCTTTCAGTAGCTTAAAGATTGAACCAAACCTTGCTCTGGCAAACTTTACGTCGTGTTATACAATTATCGCATTCATATAATTCACCACCTCAAACATCTCAGCAAGCTCATCATTCGGTCATTTCCTCTCCACATTACTTAAAGACATTAGAGTTCCCCAAAATCCTTGACTGCGTTATTGACATGGGAACAACCTTTTATTTTGCCATTACACCTTATATCTTTGAAGGGAATTTGATCATCAGAGATTTCCATATTTGATATAAACAATGTAGAATGCAGCAGAGGACAGGACTAACCACCTGAATATTTTCCTTTCAAGTCATAAAATATGAAACAATAAAACATTTTACTGCAGTCTAGCTCCAGCTTTCTTGCTAAAAAAATGTGATAGGTGAATGAAAAAAAAGGGAGCTAGGCCATTCCTCCTTTCCCAGGGGCTTGAATGTTTGGATTACCCTTCCTGGAACCTCAGGGAACCTTGCCTGGATCTGGTCACAGCAATAACAGAGCGCCCAAGAAAATTCTGTTGCCTGAATTATATCCTGCCACTCCATTCACACGAATTAACAGAATGGGGAGTTGAGAAAAGGGCACGTTTCCCGCGGGGAATAAGAATGTTCAGTTACTGGAACAATTACAGTATGAATGGTGTCTCAGACAGCATGATTGGCAATTATAATTAAATTGTTTCTCTTGCTTTGTTTTGCTCCAATTTATCAAGTGCACCGTTACTGGTAATTGTTCCAAGGCTTTTTCAGCGGTCAGTTAGACCAAACTACCAAAGTGGGGGCGGAAGCCTTATATTGAAAAAAGAAAAGGCTGTCCAACATTTTTCAATATCTTAGTCTCTTTCCAAGGAAGTACAATGAATAATTTAATGAACATAACTGTAATGGGGATAATGCTCAGCCAGATGAATAATATTGCTAACCAGCTCATGACCAATTATTGCAGAGTCTCATTCCGCACGACAATTATTAAACTTGTAAGGCATGATATGTAGTGACGCAGTTCAAAGTTCTAAATATTTACTACATAATTATGTAAATACTTTGCATTTATGTAGCAACTTTCATGATCTTGAGACTTCTAAAGCCATTTTATAACCAATTAGGTACTTTTGAAGATTTTCAAATTGTTATAATGCAGGAAATGCAGCTGCCAATTTATATGAAAGGCCTTCGAAACTACAATATATGAATGATTAAAAAAAAATTAAGAACATAAGAAAAGGAGTAGAGTTGGGCCATTCAGCCCCTGATGTCTGCCATGCCGTTCTATAAGTTTATGACTGACTATAAATTGAGCCCAAGGCTTCAATTTCTTTCTTCCTGTCAATTTGTCACTGTCCGTAATTTCTTGATATTTCAAAAATCTATATACCTTTTCCTCAAATATGTTGGGTGATAAAGTCTCCACAACTCTCTGGGGGTAGACAATTTCAGATATTCACCACTCTCTGAAAGAAGGAATTCCTTCACATCTCAGTTTTAAATGAATATCCAATTATTCTGCCACTATTCCCAAAATTCAAGATTTCCCCATGAGTGAAATGTCATCTCAATGCCTACCCTATCAAACCGACTCAGAATCTTGTAGAAAGATGGATCTGCTGTAACATACTTTCATAAGCAAAAATTTGCTATAATGCAATTGACAAATTGAGGACGGTTTCTAAAGCATGAAATTTTAAAGCATGTGATTCTGGCCTCATTAGTTTAAATGGTGCTGCTATTATGCAATTTTCTTATAACACAGGATTACATGAGAATGGCACTACTGCGTTATAGCAGAACCAATTGTATTTCAAAAAGATCACCCCTAAATTTTTTTCCAAATTCCAATGAACAAAGTTTTAGCTTATTTAACTGTCTTGATAAGTCAACCTGTTCATCCCAAGAATCTGCCGAATGAATCTTTTTTGGATCGCATCTAATATCCATTTTTAAGTATAGGAACCAAAACTATACACAGTATTCTAGGTGTGGCCTTGCCAATACTCAAAAAAAGTTGGAATAATATTTTCCTATTTTTCAGCTCTAATCCACAAGCAATAATGCTAAAATTCCATTTTCTTCTCAAATATTTGTTGATTACGTGCATGATCGAGGGTGGCCTGATGGCGCAGTGGTTAGCACTACAGCCTCACAGCATCAGGAACCCAGGTTCAATTCCAGCCTCGGGCGACTGTCTGTGCGGAGGTTGCACATTCTCCCCGTGTCTGCATGGGTTTCCTCCCACAGTCCAAAGCTGTGCAGGTCAGATGAATTGACCATAGTGTTAGGTGCATTAGTCAGAGGGAAATAGGTCTGGGTGGGTTACTCTTCGGAGGGTCAGCATGGACTTGTTGGGCCGAAGGACCTGTTTCCACACTGTAGGGAATCTAATCTAACACACTGTATGCCTTCTTAACAGCACTATCAACCTGGGTAACTTTCAGGGATCTATGTAAATGGACTCTAAGATCCCTCTGCAAGTCCACACTACCAAGAATCTTTCCATTGACCCAGTATTCTGCCTTCCTGTTATTCATCCCAAAATGAATCACCTCACATTTAGCTGCATTGAACTCCACTTGCCACCTCTCAGCCCAATTCTGCAGGTTATTCAAGTCCCCCTGCAACCTGCAACATTCTTCCATACTGTCCACTACTCCACTGACTTCAGTGTCATCTGCAAACTTACTAACCCATTCACCTATGCCTGCGTCTAAATCATTTATAAAAATGACAAACAACAGTGGTCCCAAAACAGATCCTGGATGAATAATTTTCATCAACCACCACTTGCTGCCTTCTTACAGAAAGCCAGTTTCTAATCCAAACTGCTAAATCACCCTCAATTCATGCCTCTTCATTTTCTCCAACAGCTTACCATGTGGAACCTTATCAAAGGCTTTACTGAAGTCCATGCAGACCACGTCAACTGCCCTACCCTCATCCACATGTTTGGTCACCTTCTCAAGAATCTCAGTGATGTTTGTGAGACATGAGCTGTCCTTGACGAAACCATGTTGACTATCTGCAATCAAATTGATGCTTGCTAGATGATTATAAATCCTATTTCTTATAATCCTTTCTAAACCTTTTCCTACAACAGATATCAGGCTCATTGGTCTATAGGTACCTGGGTCATCTCTACTGCCCTTTTTGAACAAGGGCACAACATTTGCAATCCTCCAGTCCTCTGGTTCTAAACCTGTAGACAATGACAACTCAAAGATCAAAGCCAAAGGCTCCAAAACCTCCTCCCCAACTTCCCAGAGAACCCTCAGATAAATCCCATCCGGCCCAGGAGACTTGTCTACTTTCGTTCTTTCTAGAATTGACATCTTTTTCTTATTAATTACGATGTTGTTGTGTGGTACCTTTTCGAATGCATTAAATTTAACAGTTGTTTTCAAAAAATTCAGTTGTATATGCAAAGAACTCGAGAAAACATGTCAAATGTGATAAATGATTTCCTTTTCACAAAATCATGTTGACTATGACTGTGCTCAGCTTTTCTGTTTACTGGTAATTTCCCAATGATAGATGTTAGGCTAATTGGTCTATGGTTCCCTGCTTTCTGTCTCCCTCCCTTCAGGGTCATCACATTAGCTGTTTTCTACTACAAACCTGGAATTCAGTAAAACCTGGAAGATTTAGACCATTGTCTCCATTATCTCTGCAGCTAAGTCTTTGAATACTTTGCTTGCGAGCTATCAGGTCCTAGTGACATTTATGCTTTTAGTCCCAATTGGTTTGTCAAATACTTTTCTCCTTGTGAGAGAAGGGCAACAAGACGTTCCCTCCGACTAACACCATACTAAATGGAAATATTTGGGCTGTTTTAGAGTCCTCTACCACAAATCTAGAGCTAAAATAGCCTTTTCCTGAATAGATTGTACAAGGTATTACTCAAAGTAACAATGCTTAGTTCATTCTATTAATTTGTCTTCCTTGTTAACTGCACCCATCTGAGTTGCTCAGACAGTAAATGGTCACTGTGAATCACAAAAGCTGCGACAAAGTCTCACACTATAGGTGCAACACATCACCTGCTGAGCCATCTCCCATCTTCATTCAATTTAATTGATTAATTTTAATGTTATTTATTTTGGAAGTGAATTTAAACCACTTGGTGCATCAAGAGAAACATGGAGGAATTACAACCATTTACCGACTTGTTTTCCGATGAAGGCACATTTCAGATTTCACATGTAGAAGCAGTTGAAAGGGTCACACAGACGATGGATTTAACTTTCCCTTCTCACTCAAGCCCAAAGTACCAATTGGTTCACAGTAATGCCTGCACACTCCACCCAGACTACTTGGAGTAATGTTGATTGCTGGATACATCCCCCAGCCAATTTCACAGTAATGCTGACCTATTCCACACTCCTATCAATCTGCTTCTCGGAAATGCTGACCTACTCAACACTCCTCTCAGTCTGCTTCACATTAATGCTGACCTACTCGAATCTCCTCTCAGTCTGCTTCACATTAATGCTGACCAACTCCACACTCCTCTCATTCAGCTTCACATTAATGCTGACACACTCCACACTCCTCTCAGTCTGAGTCATATTAATGCTGAGCTACTCCACACTCCTCTCAGTCTGCTCCACATTAATGCTGACCTACTCCACTCAGTATGCTTCACATTACAATTGACCTACTCCACTCTCCTCTCAGTCTTATTCACATTAATGCTGAGCTACCCCACACTCCACCAATCCGCTTCACATTAATGCTGACCTACTCCACTCTCCTCTCAGTCTGCTTCACAGTAACGCTGACCTACTCCACATCTCACTCAGTCTGCTTCACATTAATGCTGAGCGATGCCACTCTCCTCTCAGTCTGCTTCACATTAATGCCGACCTGCTCCACACTCCTCTCAATCTGCTTCACATGATAGCAATGACAGTGCCTCACACCTGATGACCAGGTTTTTTCCCGCGATGGAGAGTGACCGTAGCTTCCATCTGCCCAGTTTCTGCCTCACTTTTCTGATACGCTCCTCCCAAGACTTGGCGCACACCCCAGCCCCCCCTGAACCAAAAACCCAGCACCTTCAGGTGGTCAGTCCTGACGGTGAAGGGGATCGAGGATTGGTCAGCACAGTTCCCGAAGAGCATGGCCTCGCTCTTGCCTCGGTTTACCTTGGCTCCCGAGGCCCATGCAAACCGGCCACATATGCACATGAGTCTGCGCACGGACATCGGATCCGAGCAGAAAACGGCGACGTCATCCATGTACAGGGAGTCCTTAACCTGCAGGCCCCCGCTGTCAGGAATGGTCACCCCTCTAAGGCTCTCATCCTTCCTGATGGAATCGGCAAATGGCTCTATGCAGCACACAAACAAGGCTGGTGAGAGAGGGCAGCCCTGCCTGACTCCAGATCTGAATGGGAAGCTATCTGATTCCCACCCACTGATTGAGACTGCACTGTCAATGTTGGTGTAGAGCAGTCTGATCCAATTGCAGATTCCCTCTCCAATGCCCATTTTGGAGAGAACATCTCTCATATACCTGTGCGATATCCTGTCAAAGGCTCTCAGCCTGCTTCACATTAGTGCTGGACCTCTCCATCTCCATTAGTGAAGACCGGCTTGACACTGACATTTTTACAAACCCACCGACTCCCACAGCTACCTGGATTACACCTCTTCCCACCCTATCTCTTGCAAAAATGCCCTCCCGTATTCCCAATTCCTCTGCCTCCGCCGTATCTGCTCCCAGGAGGACACATTCCACCACAGAACATACCAGATGGCCTCCTTCTTTAAAGACCGCAATTTCCCTTCCCACGTGGTTAAAGGTGCCCTCCAACGCATTTCGTCCACATCCTGCACCTCCACCCTCAGACCCCACCCCTCCAACCGTAACAAGGACAGAACGCCCCTGCTGCTCACCTTCCACCCTACAAACCTCCGCATAAACCAAATCATC
>NC_057739.1:15361336-15365163 GCF_004010195.1 Chiloscyllium plagiosum | reverse complement strand
TAGTCCAGGTAGCTGTGTGAGTCGGTCGGTTTGTAGTAGATGTCAGTGTTGATTCGGTCGCCTGAGATAGAAATAGAAATAGTCTGACCTATCACCCTCGCCTTGACCTCTTTCCACCTATCACATTTCCGACGCCCCTCCCCCAAGTCCCTCCTCCCTACCTTTTATCTTAGCCTGCTGGACAAACTTTCCCCATTCCTGAAGAAGGGCTTATGCCCGAAACGTCGATTCTCCTGTTCCCTGGATGCTGCCTGACCTGCTGCGCTTTTCCAGCGGCACATTTCCAGCTCTGATCTCCAGCATCTGCAGACCTCACTTTCCCTTCACATTAATGCTGACCTACTCCACTCTCCACTTAGTCTGTTTCACATTAATGCTGACCAACTCCACACGCCTCTCAGTCTGCTTCACATTAATGCGAAAATACTCCACACCCCTCTCAGTTTGCTTCACATTAATGCTGACCGACTCCACGCAACTCACAGACTCCTTCACATTAATGCAGAATTACTACACCCCCCTCTCAGCCTGCTTCACATTAATGCTGACCTACTCCACACTCCTCTCAGTACACATCACATTAATGCTGACCTACTCCACTCTCCACTCAGTCTGCTTCACATTACAGTTGATCTACTCCACACTCCTCTCAGTCTGCTTCTCAGTGATGCTGTCCTACTCCACACTCCTCTCAGTCTGCTTCTCAGTGATGCTGTCCTACTCCACACTCCTCTCATTCTGCTTCACATTAATGCTGACCTACTCCACATTCTTCTCAGTCTGCTTTACAGTAACGCTGACATACACCTCACACCTCTCAGTCTGCTTCACACTGGTGCTCACCTACTGGCCGACTCTACAATCCTCTCAGTCTGCTATACATTAACGCTGACCAACTCCACACTCATCTCAGGCTGCTTCTCATTAATGCTGACCTACCCCACACTTCTCTCAGTCTGCTTCTCATTAATGCTGACCTAATCCACTCTCCTCTCAGTCTGATTTACATTAATGCTGACCGACTCCACACTCCTCTCAATACGCTCCACATTAATGCTGACCTCCTCCACTCTCCTCTCACTCTGCTTCACATTAATGCTGACCTACTCCACACTCCACTTAGTCTGTTTCACATTAATGCTGACCAACTCCACACGCCTCTCAGTCTGCTTCACATTAATGCGAAAATACTCCACACCTCTCTCAGTCTGCTTCTAATGCTGACCGACTCCACACTCCTCTCAGCCTGCTTCACATTAATGCTGACCTACTCCACTCTCCTCTCAGTGCACATCACATTAATGCTGACCTACTCCACACTCCTCTCAGTCTGCTTCACATTACAGTTGACCTACTCCACACTCCTCTCAGTCTGCTTCTCAGTGATGCTGACCTACTCCACACCCCTGTCAGTCTGCTTCACAATAATGCTGACACACTCCACACTCCTCTCAGTCTGAGTCACATCAATGCTGACCAACTCCACACTCCTCTCATTCTGCTTCACATTAATGCTGACACACTCCACACTCCTCTCAGTCTGCTTCACATTAATGCTGACCAACTCCACACTCCTCTCATTCTGCTTCACATTAATGCTGACACACTCCTCTCAGTCTGCTTCACATTAATGCTGACACACTCCACACTCCTCTCAGTCTGAGTCACATCAATGCTGACCAACTCCACACTCCTCTCATTCTGCTTCACATTAATGCTGACACACTCCACACTCCTCTCAGTCTGCTTCACATTAATGCTGAGCAACGCCACTCTCCTCTCAGTCTGCTTCACATTAATGCTGACCAACTCCACACTCCTCACGGTCTGCTTCACATTAATGCTGACCTACTCCATACTCCTCTCACTCTGCTTCTCAGTGATGCTGACCTCGTCCACACTCCTCTGTCTCCTTCACATTAATGCTGACCTATTTGAATCTCCTCTCAGTCTGCTTCACATTAATGCTGACCTACTCCACACTCTTCTCAGTCTGATTTACATTAATGCTGACCCACTCCACACTCCTCTCAGTACACATCACATGAATGCTGATCTACTCCACACTCCTCTCAGTCTGCTTCACATTAATGCTGACCTACTACACACTCCTCTCAGTCTGCAACACCTTAATGCTGATCTACTCCACACTCCTCTCAGACTGCTTCAGATTAATGCTGACCTAATCCACTCTCCTCTCAGTCTGCTTCTCAGTGATGCTGACCTAGTCCATACTCCTCTTAGTCTGCTTCACATTAATGCTGACCTACTCCACTCTCCACTTAGTCCGCTTCACTTTACTGCTGACCTACTCCACACTCCTCTCAGTAGAGATTCACATTAATGCTGACCTACTCCACACTCCTCTCAGTCTGCTTCACATTAATGCTGAATTACTGCACACCCCTCTCAGTCTGCATCACATTAATGCTGACCTACTCCACATTGCTCTCAGTCTGCAACACATTAATGCTGACCTACTCCACACTCCTCTCAGTCTGCTTCACAGTGATGCTGACCTACTCCAATCTCCACTCACTCTGATTCACATTAATGCTGACCTACTCCACTCTCCTCTCAGTCTGCTCCACATTAATGCTGACCTACTCCACTCTCCTCTCAGTCTGCTTCACATTAATGCTGACCTACTCCACACCCCTCTCAGTCTGCTTCACATTAATACTGACCGACTCCACTCTCCTCTCTGTTTGCTTCACATTAATGCAGACCAACTCCACACTGCTCTCAGTCAGCATCACATTAATGTTGACCTACTCCACACTGCTCTCAGTCAGCATCACGCTAATGTTGACCTACTCCACACTCCTCTCAGTCTGCATCACATTAATGCTGATGTACTCCACACTCCTCTCAGTCTGAGTCACATTAATGCTGACCTACTCCACACTCCTCTCAGTATGATTCACATTAATGCTGACCTACTCCACACTCCTCTCACTCTGCTTCACATTAATGCTGACCGACTCTAGATTCCTCTCAGTCTGTTTCATAGTGATGCTGACCTACTCCACACTCCTCTCAGTCTTTTTTTTTATTTTAATAATATACTTTATTCATAAAATAATTTGATGATCTGTACCGTTGGTTATGCCATACACATGCAAACATTTACATACAGAGATCAGAATTTATCATTTGTATATACAGGTCTGTATGTTTATCAATCATATGTCAATATATTTAGCTGAGGCGTCAGCACAGCCCAAAAGACTGCGTGTGCCCCCTGTTCTTCTTAGGCAGGCAGACGTTACACGGTGGTCTTTTCCCACCGCGCCTTGGTGACAGGTGCCCCAAGCTTTAGCGCATCATTCAACACGTAGTCCTGGACCTTGGAATGTGCCAGTCTGCAGCTGGAAGATCAACAGGTTTTGACCACCCAGAGAGCGTCCTTCACCGAGTTGATGATCCTCCAGGCACAGATGATGTTCATCTCAGTGTGCGTCCCAGGCAACAGAACGTAGAGCCCGGAGTCCCGCGTCCCGGCACTGCTCTGGACGAAACTCGACAAACACCACTGCAATCCTCTTCAAACTTCTTCTGCGTAGGCACATTCCAGAAGGAGGTGTGTGACAGTCTCGTCCCCCCCGCAGCCACTTCGAGGGCAGCGTGCGGTGCGGCAGAGAGTCCTGGCATGCATAAAGGATGTCACAGGCAGAGCCCTTCTCACCACCAGCCAAGCCATGTCTTGGTGCTTGTTGGAAAGTTCTGGCGATGAGGCATTCTGCCAAATGGCTTTGACAGTCTGCTCAGGGAACCACTCGATAGGATCCGCCCTCTCCTTTTCCCAAAGGGTCTCAAGGACACTA
>NC_057739.1:15290505-15360880 GCF_004010195.1 Chiloscyllium plagiosum | reverse complement strand
CGCTGCCGGGAATAGTCACCCCTCTCAGGTTTGCATCCTTGGCAAATGGCTCTATGCAGCACACAAACAAGGCAGGAGAGAGGGGGCAGCCCTGCCTGACTCCAGATCTCATTGGGAAGCTATCTGATTCCCACCCATTGATTGAGACTGTACTGACAATGTTGGTGTAGAGCAGTCTGATCCAATTGCAGATTCCCTCCCCAAAGCCCATTTTGGAGGGAACATCTCTCATACACGTATGTGATATCCTGTCAAAGGCTTTCTCCTGGTCCAGGCTGATCAGGCAGGTGTCCAACCCTCTGTCCTGCACGTAGGCGATTGTATCCCTGAGGAGTGCGAGACTCTCAGCGATCTTCCTGCTCGGTACAGCACAGGTTTGGTCAGGGTGAATCACCGACCCCAGAGCAGACCTGACCCGGTTGGCGATTACCTTTGACAGAATTTTGTAATCCACATTCAACAATGAGATTGGTCTCCAATTTCTGATTTCCTCCCTCTCCCCATTCCGCTTTTAGGTGAGGGTGATGATGCCTTTCCTCATGGATTCACTCATGGTACCTACCCGAAGTATACTGACATACACTTCCAGCAGGACCTGGCCAATCAAGTCCCATGGAGCAGAATATGGCTCGACCGGTAAGCTGTCGCTTCCGGGAGTTTTATTCCTTTCGAAGGACTTGAGGGCCTTGGTCAGCTCGTCCAGAGGTAGCGGCTGGTCCAGCCTCTCCTGTGTTCTGTCGTCTAAGACCTCCGTAATAGAGGACAGGAACGACTGGGAGGCCGCGCTGTCGGTCGGCTTTGCGTCATACAAACTTCTTCTTCCTTCAGGCTGCTGAGCGTGGAGTTCTCTTTGTGCACCTTCTGGAAGAAGAAACGTGAGCACGTCTCGTCCTGCTCCACCAAGCGGACCCTGGACTGGAAGATTATCTTGGAGGCCCCCGAGGCAAAGAGCGAGGCTTGCTGGCCCTTCACGTCCTTGAGGTCCTAAACACTCCTCTCAGTCTGCTTCACATTAATGCTGACCTACTCCACACTCCTCTCAGTCTGCTTCATATTACTGCTGACCTACTCCACACTTCTCTCAGTCCGCATCACAGAAAAGCTGAAATACTCCACACTCCGCTCAGTCTGCTTCACATCAATGCTGACCTACTCCACACTCCTCTCAGTCTGCTTCACATTAATGCTGACCTGCTCCACACTCATCTCAGTCTGCTTCACATTAATGCTGACCTACTCCACACAGCTCTCAGTCTGCTTCACATTAATGCTAACCTACTTCACACTCCTCTCAGTCTGCTTCACATTAATGCTGACTAACTCCACACTCCTCTCAGTCTGATTCACATTAATGCTGACCTACTCTACACCCCTCTCAGTCTGATTCACATTAATGCTGACCTGTTGCACACTCTGACCAGTTCAAAGCTATACTGATTAACAGTGACAGCATCCGAACTAGATCCGTTGCATCTGATGTACTCTCCTCTACACCGCGGGTACAGGACACCATCTTGCGGATTGTTACAGAGAACATCTCTGGGGCAGCCACACCCACTCTCCCCACTGCCCCATAACTGAACACTTCAACTCCCCCCACCAACTCCCTTAAGGACATTTTGGTATTGGCCTCCTCCACCACCAAACCTTTACCACCCAACAACTGGAGGAGGAATACCTTATATTCCGCCTTGGGATTCTGCAACTGCACAGGATAAATGTGGATTTCAACAGCTTCCTCATTGCCCCTCCCCCCCCCCCCATTATCCCAGCACCTCCCTCTGGACCTGTCCATCACTCCCCTCCCTCTGACCTCTCACCTTCACCCACCTATCGCTTTCTGAGCTACCTTCCCCCAAACCTCACCCCCTCCCATTTATCTCTTGGCTCCGACCCACAAGCCTCATTCCTGGTGAAGAGCTTATGCCTGAAACATCGATTCTCCTGCTCCTCGGATGCTGCCTGTACTTTTCCTGCACCACACTCTCGACGCCACTTCCGTAAGACAGTGTCTTGGATTGAAAGTAACGCTCCAGCTATATTCTAGCAACTATCTCATAATGTTTTAGCATAGTTTTGTTGTTTCTGCATTCAATGACTCATTTAATGAAATGAGCTACCTAATTAAGGGGCAGCACTCTGAAAACTAGTGCTTCCAAATAAACCTGTCGGACTATAACCTGGTGTTGTGTGACTTTTAACTTCATTTAATGAAGTCAAGGATCTTACATGTTCTCAACTTCTTCTGCTATGATAAGCATTAATGAACTTACATCTAAGATGTCTCTGTTTCTGCACACTGCAACAGTTGAATACAAGGCTAAGAGGCTGGTATAGGAGGGAAAGATTTAGTCATCTGGATCATTGGGATCTCTTCCAGGGCAGGGTTGGACCTATATGAAAAGGACAGGTTGCATCGAGGCTCAAAGAACACAAATATCTTTCTGGGGAAGTTCACTAGTGACCTGGGGGGGATGTAAGCTACTATGATGTTGGGGGGAGGTTGTAGGGGAGGTACCACAGCAGCAGGTCAGCATGTGAGGAGAAGGTCAGGGTTAATAGAATGAACAGGCAGGGCTGGTTTAATGAACAAGGTAGGACTATAAATAGACCATTGAGTAAGACAGGAAAGCAAAATAATAAAAAGATGCTGAAGGTCAGGATAAAGTTCACAATCAAAATTAGAGTTCTTTATAAAAATGCATGGACTGGAAAGAACAAATTAAATCAGCTGTAGGCACAGATTCAAATTGCAAACTGTGATATAAAAGCCATTACAGAAACAGGATATTCAGGACTGGGACTAAACATACCAGGTTAAGGAATTGACAGTAGGGACAGAGGAAATGGCATAAAGGGTTGGAGCAGGATTACTGATGAGAAACAGAATCACTTCTCTGGTGAAGGGGGATGTGATGAGGGGAAAGCACCCAATGGAGGGAGGCCTTACGGGTGAAACTGAGGAACCATAAAGGAATAGAAACCACAATAGGTGGCATATATAGAATTGACCACCTGGTGGCAGCTTAGAAGTGCTGTATCATATAAGTGCTGAAGGTAGGCAACTTTGTAGCGAAGGCAGAGTCATATTAATGGGGGATTTTAATCTTAGCATAGACTGGGAGAGATGAACAAGCACCTGCCAAAAAGGTTGTGAATTTCTATAGTGTGTCCCATAGGCATAGCTTCCATGGGCAATATGTCTCGAATGCAACAAGGGGACAAGCAATATTGAATCTAGTAATGAATAATGAGTCCGATTTAATTAGTGATCTAATTGTTCAGAAGCATTTGGAAAATAGTGATCATAACATAATTGAGTTTCGTATCACATTTGTAAGAGATAAGCAAAGTTCAGAAACAAACATTTTGGATTTAAGTAAGGGGGACATTAATGGAATGAGGCACAGACTGTCCACAGTAAACTAGGAAAATCTGCTAATAGTTAAAACAACTGAGAAATGGTGGAGGTTGTTCAAAGAAACATTTCATGCTACCCAGAAGCAGTTTGTAACAATGAGAAGGAAAAGCTCCACCTCACAAGAACAAACAGCCAATCTCATCTAAGGCAGTAAGGAATAGCATACAATTGAAAAAGACTTTCAGAAACATAATGAACCTTACAGATTAAGACAAATACAAAGACCAACAAAGAGCTTCAAAGCGACTTATACGAGTGGCTAAAAAGGGTTATCATAGGTTTACTTGCAAAAGACATAAAAGACAATAAAAAGAGATTTTATAGTTATATAAAGGGAAAGTGGCTTGTTATGAGCACTATAGGCCCACAGATGACTGAAAATGGGGATATAATCAATGACCATTGGGAAATGATGAAAATTTGCAGCATGCTGCTGTACAGAGCAACCTGGGTGTCCTTGTCCGTGAATCACAAAAAATTGGTTTGCAGATGCAGCAAATTAAGAGGAAAAATGGAATATTGTTCTTCAGTGCTTGAGGGATAGAGTTTAAAAATAGGGATATTATGCTGCACCTGTTTGGGACGCAAGTGAGGCCACTCCTGGGAGTACTGTGAGAGAAAGTGAGAGCTGCAGATGCTGGAGATCAGAGCTGAAAATGTGTTGCTGGAAAGGCGCAGCAGATCAGGCAGTATCCAAGGAACAGGAGAATCGATGTTTCGGGCATAAGCCCTTCTTCAGGAAGAAGGGCTTTCCTGAAGAAGGGCTTATGCCCGAAACGTCGATTCTCCTGTTCCTTGGATGCTGCCTGACCTGCTGTGCTTTTCCAGCAACACATTTTCAGCCCTGGGAGTACTGTGTACAGTTTTGATCTCCTTACTTGAGAATGGATGTACTGGCACAAGAGGGGGTGCAGAGGAGGTTCACTAGGTCGATTCCTCCGAGACACCCACACCAATCAACCAAACCGCCCCGTGGCCCAACATTTCAACTCCCCCTCCCACTCTGCCGAATGGGAGGGTGACCCTCTCCTCCTGACCTATCACCTTCATCTCCTCCCCCACTCACCTATTGTACTCTATGCTACTTTCTCCCCACCCCCACCCTCCTCTAGCTTATCTCTCCACGCTTCAGGCTCTCTGCCTTTATTCCTGATGAAGGGCTTTTGCCCGAAACGTCGATTTTGCTGCTCGTCGGATGCTGCCTGAATTGCTGTGCTCTTCCAGCACCACTGATCCAGAATCTGGTTTCCCGATTCCTGAATTGGCAGGGTTGGCTTCTGAGGAGAAATGGAGTTGACTGGGACTGTAGTCAGTAGAATTTAGAAGAGTGAAGGGAGATCTTATTGAAACATATAATGTCATGAAGGGAATGGATTTGATCGAAAGAGGGAGATTGTTTCCATTGGTGGGTGAAACTAGAACCAGGGGGCATTGCTTCAAGTTAAGGGGGAATAGATTTAGGACTGATTTTAGGACTGAGGGGATTTTCTTCACCCAAAGGGTTGTGAATCTGGAATTTCCTGCCCAGCGAAGCAGTTGAGGTTAGCTTGTGGAACGTTTTTAAGGCAATGTTAGATAGATTTTTGAACAGTAAAAGAATTAAGGGGTATGGTGGATAAGTGGAGCTGAGTCCATGAAAAGAGCAGTCATGATCTTATCGAATGATAGACCAGCTCGAAGAACCAGATAGCCTACTCCTATTTCTTATGTTCTTGTCTTCAGCAGATGTACTTCAGTAATCATAGCAGAAAGGAACATAGCTTACAGGAAGTCCCAAAGAAATTAACAAAGGAACAAATTCCCCAGGACCTGATCAGGTGTACCCTAAAACTCTGTGGATAGCTAGGGAAGTGATTTCTAGGCCCCCTTGCTGAGATTTTTGTATCAACGATAGTCATAGGTTAGGTGCCAGAAGACTGGAGGTTGGCTAAGATGGTGCCATTATTTAAGAAATGTGGGAAGGACAAGCCAGGGAACTATAGACCAATGAGCATGACATTGGTGGTGGGCAAATTGTTAGAGGGAATCCTGAGGGCCAGGATGTATATGTATTTGGAGGGATAGTCAACATTGCTTTGTGCGTGGGAAATCATGTCTCACAAATTTGATTGAGTTTTTTGAAAAAAGTAACAAAGAGGATTGATGAGGGCAGAGTGGTGGATGTGATGTATATGGACTTCAGTAAGGCATTTGACAAGGTTCCCCATGGGAGACTGGTTAGCAAGGTTAGATCTCATGGAATACAGGGAGAGCTAGCCACTTGGATACAGAACTGGCTCAAATGTAGAAGATAGGGTGGTAGTGAAAGGTTTTTTTTTAGACTGGAGGCCTGTGACCAGTAGAGTGCCACAAGGATTGGTGCTAGGTCCACAACATTCCGTCATTTCTATAAATGATTTAGATGTGAATATTGTAGTTAGTAAGTATGCAGATGACACTAAAATTGGAGGTGTAGTGACAGCAAAGAAAGTTATCTCAGATTATAATGGGATCTTGATCAGATAATATTGAGGAGTGGCAGATGGAGTTTAATCTAGATAAATGTGAAAAGGAAACCTTAGCAGGACTTATACACTTAATGGTAAGTCCAAGTGAGTCTTGCTGAACGAAGAGACCTTGGAGTGCAGATTCATAGCTCCTTGAAAGTAGAGTTGCAGGTAGGTGAAATAGTGAAGAAGGGGTTTGGTATGCTTTCCTTTATTAGTCAGTGCATTGAGTACATGAGTTGGGAGGTCATGTTGCAGCTGTACAGGACGTTGGTTAGGCCACTGTTGGAATATTGCGTGCAATTCTGGTCTCCTTCCTAATGGAAGAATGTTGTGAAACTTGAAAGGGTTCAGAAAAGATTTACAAGGATGTTGCCAGGGTTGGAGGATTTGAGCTACAGGGAGAGGCTGAACAGGCTGGGGCTGTTTTCCCTGGAGTGTCAGAGGCTGAGGGGTGACCTCATAGAGGTTAATAAAATCAAGAGGGGCATGGATAAGGTAAATAGGCAAAGTCTTTTCCCTGGGGTGGGGGTGTCTAGTACTAGAGGGGATAGGTGTAGGGTGAGAGGGGAAAGATATAAAAGACACCTAAGTGGCAATGTTTTCATGCAGAGGCTGGTACGTGTATGGAATGAGCTGCCAGAGGAAGTGGTGGTGACTAGTACAATTTCAACATTTAAGAGGCATTTGGATGGATGTCTGAATAGGAAGGGTTTAGAGGGATATGAGTCGGGTGCTGGCAAATGGGACTAGATTAGGTTGGGATATCTGGTCAGCATGGACGAGTTGGACTGAAGGGTCTGTTCTGTGCTGTACGTCTCTATGACTCTATGACAGGAATTTAATAAAATTAGCCTCAGTAAGTCATCAATTACATTAAAATTAATGCAGTTGATGTCTAAGATTATAATTAGAATCCCTACAGTGTGGAAACAGGCCCTTCGGTCCAACAAGTCAATACCAACCTTTCGAGGATTAACCCACCCAGACCCATTCCCTATATCTCCCTCTGACTAATAACCTGTACTATGGCCAATTTAGCACGGTCAATTCACTTGACCTGCACATCTTTGGACTGTGGGAGGAAACCGGAGCACCCAGAGAAAACCCACAGAGACACGGGGAGAATGTGCAAACTCCACACAGACAGTTGCCTGAGGCGGGAATCAAACCTGGGTCCCTGGCGCTGTGAAGCAGCAGTGCTAAGCACTGTGCCATTAAGATCTGGTGATTCAGGTGCACAGCTCCTTAAATGCCACAAACAGGTACAGAAAATAGTCAAGGAGGTTAGTGAAATGCCAGCCTACATATTTAAAGGGCTGGAGTATCGGGATGCAGGCAATATGTTGCCGTTATACAAAACCCTAGTTAGACCTCACTTAGAGTCGTGTGAGTAGATCTGGGCACAGCACCGTAGGATGGATGTTTTGACCCCGGATGGAGGATTTAGAATTTAGAAGGTTACAGTGTGATCTAGTTGATGTCTTCCCCTCTTCAGAAATGACAGGGTGGAAAAAGACAAACTATTTCCACAGGTTGAAGATTCTAGAACGAGGGGGCGTACTCTGAGAATTCGGGCCCAGCCATTTTGGAGAAATGTTAAAAAGCACACACAAAGAGTCACAGAGTTTTGGAGCTATCTTCCTCAAACTATGGTTGATGCTAATTCAATTGTTCAATGTAAATCTGAGATAGACTTTTTTTTACTAAACAAGAGTATCAAGGGTTGAGGGTCCATGGCAGGCATATGGAGTTAAGCAACAGAACAGCCATAACCTTACTGAATAGCTGAGCAGCCTTGAGAGGTTGAATGGCCAACTCCTTTTCCTACTTTTCTATGTCTTTCAGTGCATGATATCAGATGAGCCAACATTTATATTTCATTGTAATCTGTATAATTGTAATCTGACTAATCTGTATAATTAAATACACATGGCCAAGGGATATATTGAAACATTACTTTAAAAAAAAACACCATTTCGACTGGGACAACACATCTATCCTGGGACAGGCTAAGCAAAGACGTGCCAGATAATTCCTAGAGGCCTGGCATTCCAACCACAACGCCATAAACAAACACATAGATCTAGATACCATCTATCAACCCCTCAGAAAACGAACAGGAAATGACATCACCACAAACCCAGGAACCCCATCCAGGACATACATATAAATAGAAAGCAGGAGACAACAGCTTTGCTTCACTTGGAGGTCGCCACTGGTGATGTTACCTAGCCAGGTAATGAAACGTCTGGATATCAAACCTACAGCTCAGTGAGCAAACCTACACCCTAAACCTCAACCTGAGCTACAAACCTTCACAAATCTTGCTGAAACATTACTCTCCATCCTGTCCAATACCTTGTAAGGTATTTCATATAATTATCGAGCCTTTTCAATGTGCCTTCTCAGTGCAGAAGAGGCTAGATAACTCGATCTTTCCTCACAGTTCATCTTTTCTGCCAGATAACTGAAAGTTTATTTTGCATGGGAAGAAGAAAAGACTGGACAATGTTAACAACTTCTTTTGAAGAATATACTGTTTTGTCATGCAGCTGTCTGCGGGAAATGTGTGTCAGAAATTTGAGTGCAATTTTCTGATCATTCAATCTAACAGAAAAATTACAGGCAAAGTGTATTCACATTTCCAATATGTTCTCCCCAACAAACTTATGAAATCAGAAATGGTGTGCAGAGGTCTAACATGATGGTGTGATATTCCTGTGCTATTGCTAAATCAGAATTTTCCACATTTTCCAATAGTCGTGAGGCACCATCTTATACTTAATTTGTGCTCTGCAGCTGATCATGAAGAGAATAGACTCAGAATTCTTTGCGTTCCAGCTACCCATCTATTATACTACAAATATGTCAGCTCTACTTCAGCCCATTCTGACAGCATTTTTAACTGTGAGAGAAGTCAATGCCATTCTGGATGATTGCATTTTGAGTTTTGCCAGGACGTATGTATTTACATTTGTGGGGCACTTTCACATTAATTCACCTGGGTGATGTATTGTCCAGATGTGACATACTGCAAGTAAAAGTCTTGGGTGAAAAAAGGATTATGAAACAACTTGCGCAAAATGATGTATTTCTTCACACAAATGGGAAAAAATAATTGATGTGGAAACTGTTCATTCCTCAATGGTCATGGCACAAAGGATCAACCCTTACTATGAGCAGTCTTGTTGATATATAACAGTTGTGAAAAAGGTAGGTTCCCTGAATTGGGATACATGTTTAATTCGTCTATGATTGTTGGGCATTGACTTTAAATATGGTGTTATAATTATCTGACAATCAAATTGATTACACCAGTATTTCAAAAGGAATGTCTTTTTTAAAAATCAAATTCCATTTGAATGTTTATGAGAGTTTCATTAACTTAATGCCCTTTGATGTGGCAAGTCTTCATTGGCACATATTGCACAGTTTGTTCAGGTTAACTAGCACAGATGAATAGATTGTACCATTCCAGAGTGATGGTTTGAACAGTTACATCTGAGGTGCAAGCTGGGAGATGGTTAATGATTATTTCAAATCTTTTTCCAGTAACTTTTTGATCACTGAATTCCAGCAGAGTTACTTTGGCCTAACTGCACATAACTGAATACTTTCACACAGTAACACTGAAATTGACAGTAAACCAATGATAAATTTTACAAAATCTTCCACCATGTGCAGAATTTATGACTAATTTAATGTTCAATTTTATCGATTAAGTATTTGTTGTGCTCTGATATATTGAGAAAAACAGTATGGTGTACATTATTGCAACACATTTGGTTTGCCGTGAATATCTTTTATTCACCAGTTTTACATTGAATAAGCTAACTTTTTTTTTATTTTTAGTCAGAGCCTTGGTAAATTATCTGATCAGGCTGAGTTTGCATTTCAGACTTTTTACATTTTGATTTCCTACCCAATGCAGATCCAAACCCACCCAAGTTTGCAGCTTAAAATCACCTCCAAATATTCTTCTCAGTTACTGAATGACTACAAACTCTGAATATAAGTATAGTGATAGGGAAAACAAAGAGCCAAGAGATCAGGTGTCTACACAGTCTCATTGATCATTCACATGATCAATGCCTGCAGAAAAAACACTCATCTCCATCTCTCAGGAGAGTCATTTCATTTTTGCTCCCAGCAATATTTATTTCTTCCACAGCCAAGACTGAACACGGCATTTATTCAATAGCTCTTGCTGTTATTTCCGAGCAAATCTGTCAAGAGTGAGAAATAATATGATTTGGGTACCATTTCTGGGTATAGCAACTCAAATTAATGCCTTTGGCACTGGGTGCCAGACATCACTTCTCAAGGTGCATGAATCAGAATTTATTTTTATTTTCTAAATCATGATGGTTTCAGACGTTTAATAGTCTCAATCATGACTCAAACATTTCTCCCTGTGGAAGGGGGCAGGTGCATAAAATGTAATTGAACTCTTGTTTATGCTTAGAATGCCGGATCAGTCAGGAATAATTTAATTTTGTCGATATTACCAACTCCCATAGTTTTTGGATTCTGTGACGTTGAAGGCAGGAGATGTGGAGAAGCATGGCCTCAGTTATCAACTCAAGTCACACATCCTATATCAAGTGTGCCTTTATAAGCAAACATGTATGTCAATTTATTACTTAAAATGGAATTTGAATGTATTGACCTTAATAGTTCAAGCTACAGTCAAGGTAACGAATGTTTAAAACTCTGTGATTCATATGTGAACCTTTGTATGAATGGAATCAGAGAATCCTTCAGCAGAGAAGACATTTGGTTCCTAATCCAGTTTTTGAAAGAGCTGTACAACTAATGTTACGCCCTGATCTTTTGCAATTGCCTGAAAAATCTCTCCTTTTTATTCAATTCCCTTTTGAAGATTATTTTTGGTTGTGCATCTCACTCTTATTCAGTCAAAACATTGTGGGGCACTGGCATTATCCCTGGGATTGTAATCCAGACAGATAAATGCACTGGAATTGTGAGTTCAAATGACTCCACTATGATAAGACCTGAAGTCAGTAAAATCTGGATAGGAATAACTGTTCTAATAGCAGTCATGTAACAACTGTCATAACAAAAATCATCTGGTTTGCTAATGACCATTAGCAAAGGAAATCTACCTTCCTTCCTTTATTAAGAGGTCTTATTTATAAGCATTTATACAATTTGCTATTCTCCCACGTAACCAAGAGAAGCTAGATGACGATAATTATTGACATGAAGGTCAGAGCGGGCACCTGACAATTCCACCTCGCTGCTGCTCATCCAGGCCTCCATCTTGGCCAGCAATCCCCAACAGCTTGAGACACACTCCAACGACAGCAACCACCAGCATCTCCCATTCACAATAGCTGATATCAGACATGCACGAACTTCAAGACATTGTCATGGTATGCTTTTGATTCATCGAGAATATAGTTCTCCAGATCACTTTGCAGCGCAGTGGCACAGTACATTGTAATATTGCTGCCAGGCAACTTTGGACACGAACAGGCACACACATCATGTATCAAAGCACAGTGCATTCATGGCTTTCTGTTTAAGTTCCTAATGCTCATTCACTTCATCCTTACTTGGATATTCACAGCACTTCTGCCTTGGGCTTTTCCACTTTTCCACCTTGGTTAGATCTTAAGGCTCATAGTCCTTCTGTCTTACCTTGCTTTATAGTATGGACACAAAGATGGGCAGCTCATTATTTTATCCAGCAATGATCAGCAAAAGGGGTGAACATGTTGCTTTATAGACTATGCTACATCAAAGCCACATTGACTGCATGTGCCAGCAGCTTACGGGATAAACACATTGCACATGCCTCAAACTAATGTAGTGGCCCTTAAGCAGGTCAAGGGACATATCATCAGCCAGAGGCACGACTATGGTCAGACAAGGACATGTCAGATCTCAGTCAATCGGCTGTTTGGGATGATCAGAATCAGGGCTTCTCTATCATTACAGTCTGAGAGTAGGTCAAGGTCAATCTTGCTGGACCAGTGCAACTCATCAGTTGCAATCAGGGTTGTGATCAGAGAGATCAGTAAGGGCTGTGTTACAGTTGAGAGGGTGGTGGGTATCGTCGATGCTTAGGGTCTGTTCACTAAAAGTCAAGATGGGTTTTCAGGGGTGACTGCTCGAGTGGTAAACCAATTCGAGGAATTGATTAGATTAGATTACTTACAGTGTGTAAACAGGCCCTTCGGCCCAACAAGTCCACACCGACCCGCCGAAGCGTAACCCACCCAGACCCATCATTTACCCCTTCACCTAACACTACAGGCAATTTAGCATGGCCAATTCACCTAAACTGCACATTTTTGGATTGTGGGAGGAAACCAGAGCACCCGGAGGAAACCCATGCAGACACGGGGACAATGTGCAAACTCCACACAGAGAGTAGACTGAGGCGGGAATTGAACCCAGGTCTCTGGCACTGTGAGGCAGCAGTGCTAGCCACTGTGCCACCATGCCGCCCACTAATTGAACGCAGCATGCGTGGATGCAGAGGAGATAATTATTGTGACAGTGGGTGCAGGAGAGTTTCATGCCTAAGGAGAGGAGTCTATCATGCAGGGCATAGATTACTTTATTGGGAGTGGAAATGGAGATGGGAATAAGGATGGTGACAACATTATCCCCACATTGAATGGGAAACAGTGCCTCATGATGGTTGGCATGGCTACGCTGTGTAGGTAGGGCTCAGATGGTTCTACTGAGAGTTGAAGACTTAAATTCAAGAGTTGGACAGGAATGTTTCAAAGTTCAGCACTGATGGGTCTGACAAGCAATGTAAGGAAGAAAGAAACATGAAGGTTTGGCAGGTTTGAATAACAAAATTGAGCTGCAACTCACTTTACAAAACATGATCTGCAATGCCTTTAATCTAATCCAAACTTCAAATGCACAATAAAAATAAGAAAAGGCTGCATCACACCTAGATTTAGAGGAGTAAGTGTTCTCTGTTTGAGCACGAGCTATACTCATGATTGATGTAAGACCATTCAAGGGACAATTGTATTAATCAGGCATTTGCAAAGCATCGTGCTAAGATATCTGTAATCATTTCTGCATGTAGCAATCAAGTATATCAAGTACAAATACTGATCACAAGCAAACTTGACCATGTCATTGGCTTTTACAAATTTATCATGGTCATCTCTACGAAGCAGAAGTAAACAGAGGTAACCTTGAAAAGGGTAGCCGTGGGCTACAATTTACAAATACAAGCCATTAGCTCATAGACTTCACAGGATGATGGAGCTGATTTCCTTTCACCATGAACTGTATATATTGGACAAAATGCTTTAAAATATGATTAGGATGGGACAAAATTTTAGTAATCCTACAGGACTTCCGATCTCCTACTGTACTTGGGGGACATGGCTTATTCTGTACACATTAGAATACCATTCACAGTGCCAAAAGCCCTTCTGCAGGCATTCCATACATGTTCTTGTCAGAGTACTACATGTTCCACATCAGTGAGTTATGCTAAACTGTCAGTTGTGCGTGCTGACCACTGACATTATGAAGGACTTGTTTGGTTTTTGATATTCCACGTGGAGCCCCATTGGAAATATGACCATGGATCCAGTTACATAAGAAGTTGGCATTGCTGTAGTCATGGTACAATCAAGGTGAGAGAACATTGAGAACGAACAGATAGGCCTCCAAACGCAAGACCACCACCAACCTCCAGCAGCTGATAAACTCAGTCCACATGAAGAAGTTGCAGCCGGAGGTTATCTGTAGGCTACTCAATGCACACAAAAAAGCAGAAGTTATTAAAAATAACCCAGCCTGAAGCTGAAAGTTTGTTAGTGTTGGACCCCTCATGCAACTGAATGTCTGCTCTATGGTGGCATACAAGCACATTTGTCCAAGGGACCTGTATGCTTGGAAGTGGGATTCCTTTGGCTGGTTGAAGCCAGTGGCACCAGCAAAGCACTGTTCTGGTCTCTGGAGGGAATGTCTGCTTGAATATCCTTCTCAATATGGGGCACCATGCAGGTTGTGGTTGGAGGTCCAGTGGTGGCAACAGATGGGCACTGGCTTCCAAATGCCATGCCCACTGGCACTGTAGATCCAAATTTCACAAGCTAAATCTCAAACTTGTTTCTGAGTGTTTCTGAACCTTAGTTCTTCACTTGTAATGCTGCTCTGAAACAAATTCATCCTGTGTTTCATTAAATCTCAGTATTCCCTTCTCTTCAGTGCTACCAAAACCTTTGACCTCATTATAAATCTCCCAAACCCAGGATTGATCCATCTAATTTCCATCAGACCAACAATTCTTCTCTATCCAGGGGTGCCTAATGGCATAGCTTTTCAATTTTCAACATGACCAAATGCCCTAAAATACCATTCATACCACTAGCTTACATGTTGATGCATATACATGTTTTTGGATAGATATCCACAGTGTAAATAACTTGTGGATTGATTAAATCCAAACAAAAAACTGTCTAACTATCCATCCAGCCTGATTAATCTTAAAAGCAAACAATAAAGCCTTGACCACCAAGCCATTCACAGGCACGTCTCATACATGTCCCTATTTATTATATCTTCCAAAGCAATGCTCAGTGAGATAAATTAATCCCTGGTAGATTAGAAATCACACAGGGACAGAGCTAATGGATACAGTGTTGCAGCTGAAAGATTATCTCCAGTGCGAGACAGTGTGAGACAGTTTTTCTTTAAGTACTGTTAAATGTGTTGGTTCTCAACTAATTTAAATAAGAAGCTGAACAGATTTCTTTTATTTTAATATTTGAAAGGTTAAACATATTCATCCACCCACTGACTCCATCAAAATAAACTAATTCATCTCAAGCTTCACCTACACACAAACTTAGCAAAGATATGATTACTTTCTCTCTGTCAGGCCAGGCTCAAGTTTAAAAATTAGTCAATGAATGAACTGAGGGAACAGGAACATTTGGCAAATGTTCACTAGCCTCGTGAATCACCACTCTCAAAGTGAACTTGGTATTGTTGGCCAGCATCAAACTTGGGTGCTGAGAAGGGACCTGAGCAACCTGTGACATTGCAGCACACATTTCAGTTGTTATGGAAACAACAAATGCTGGGGATCGCAGTAGGTCAGACAGCAACCATGGAAAAAGACAACAAGTTAACGTTTCTTGCTGTCTCTCCATGGATGCTGTCTGACCTGCTGTGATCTCCAGCATTTGTTGTTTCCAGTACAGACTCCAGCATCTGCAGTAATTTATTCTGACATTTCAATGTTCAGAAAGTGTGAAAAAGCAAGAAATAATAGGATCAAGTACTTCCAGGTGTATGCATTCTTTTTTTTATAAAGAAACAGTGCTGCTCAGTTTTTGACAGAATTGAAGTGCAGATACTGCTAGGAAAGATTTCCAAAATCAGAATGAAATGATCATCACTTAGAACCTTCTGAAGCCTTGAGGCTCAAAATCTCAGGGATTAGTATAAGGGTCTGAGGAGCAGGGATGTGGTCAGAAGCTGTGAAAAAAAACTCCCTCTGGATTAGGAAAAAGATAAGGCTCTGGCAACCTTGCCTCCACTTGGACGCACTGGCTTCATTAAGCTGACCTTGAACAGCTTGAGAAATGTGATCGAGGCAGACAGTGGGAATCGAATAAACAAAAAGAGGGCAGCCACGTATTTTACCAGTTCTATATATTTTTGTAACATAGTCTGTTTTTTTTGTTATTCATCCATGGGATGAGGGTGTCACTGGCTTGGCCTGCTCTTATTGCCCCAATGAACTGAATATCTTGCCAGGGAGTTAACAGTCAATCATACCGCAGTTGGTCTGGAGTCACATGTAGGCCAGACCAGGTAAGATTGCAGATTTTCTTCCCTAAAGGACATAAGTGAACCAGATGGGTTTTTTATGACAATCAATAATGGTTACATGGTTATCTTTAGGCAAAATTTCTAATACTGAATTTTAGTGAATTCATATTTCACCATCTGCCATGGTGGAATATAATGCCTTTCATACCCTCCAAATGTCCCATTGCACATCACAGACAATAAACAATTTCTGAGATGTAACCATTATTTTTAGCCAAAGAATAGATAGTTTGTGTTAACACCCAAGATATAACAATATTAGTGCAAAACATTAATTTGGTTTTGCTTAGTAAGGGTAAAAGCAATAGTGGCCTTTATTGAGATCTCACATAGTGTCTTTCACATCCACTCAAAACAATCTTTTAAAAGTGTTGGCAAAATTGCAATGAGTCTTGTATTAGCAGTGGAAATGCATCAGAGCACTGTGACACACTTGCTCAGAACTTGCTGGGACAATCGACACATGATGTAACCTGGCTATTTGGACACCTTTCAGCTTGTAAGTCTTTAATGGTGCAAATTGCTAGAAGTGTGAGTAGGCAGCAGGAGAATAGAACATCTGGGAACTTGGTGACCACCACGACCAATAATCTATTGTCTTAACCAATGAGATTTAAAGGTAGAGGAAGAAATATGGGAAACTCAAAGCTAATTTGTGACAGAAATAAAAAAAACAAGAAAATTTGAATTTACAGAGTGAGAAATAAGAGACAGAGCATAAAATTTAAAAAAAATTAGAAATGAACTTTCCAGAAACTATTTATTACGGGAAGACGTGAGATTCCAAAGTTCCATTTGTTGCCTTTCTGAAAATGTAGCAACATCCTGCCATGTCTTGTTAATGGTAAGCTCCAATTCTTACCAGACCAACAGCAGAGCAATATAAATCATCCAGCAATCTGTGGTGACTCACATTTCAAGCAGTCACTCTTTCTCTCCACTAACCATTGGGCTTGTTAAACATGAATAGTGAGGTGTGCATTAAACACACCATTACTTCCCCAGTAAATCCAATATATATGGAGCTGATGAGAAGTAAGAATGAAGTGCTAACAATGAACAGAAAGACTGAAGTGGAAAGAACCGGATTGGAGACTAAAGTCGGACTTTGTCGTGCTCTTTATTATTGCTATGACCTATAACTGAGCTGAAGAAAGTAATTCCTTGTTGGAAGGTGAAGAACAATTCATGTAAGTTTGGAAATTGAAAAGCCTGCACTGAAATTTGGTTTGGTTTATAGCTACACAGTTTTGAATTTAAAATATATTCTGCTGTTAACAAAACACAGTTGATGATGGTTTATTATATTGCAACATTAATTTACTTTATGACACACTGAACTTTGGAAGTGCTCACTCATCTGAACAAATGGTTATGGTGCTGTGCTGGAAAATTATAACTGTGGCTATTTAAAGCAGTACAGCAGCAGAATGCAGAAAAAATATAAAGTTAATAATTAATAGTCTGCTCTGAATTATTAATGTGAAGCAAACATTCAAGAGACACTATAATGGTATTTAGTGTTGAAAAGAAATGGATGCTTCCCCTTGTCTGTATGTCATTGCTGTTTATTCCTCCAAGTATCACAAGACATTATATTAAAGCAAGTAAGTGGAACACTGTGTTACAATGCTGCTGCCTCACACAGAAAGACGTGGTTTTGAAAGTAGTATGGGTGAATGAGACAAAGCTCCCCCTCTCTGACAACTCTATGATAGCTCATAGTGAGTTTAGACAGCTTTAATCTAATTCCTATCAGATATTAGAAGCCAGCAGGCAAAAGCCATGTGTGGGGTTAACACTAATCGACAATCATTCAATATTTTCGAGGTGCAAATTGGGAAATGCGTCCCATTTCCCAGTGCTGCCATGCCGAATCTTGGTGGGAAAAAAGTATGCATATGATATAAGAGACAGCAAAATAAATAATTCAATAGTTTTGAACAATGTTTTGTCAACAAGGGAAAACTACAAAGATCTATCAAAAAACAGTCAAAAAGAATCTTTATATGTTAATCTTTCAAAGACTTTGATTCCCAAATCCATGAGTTACTGATCCTGTGCAACCACTGTGATCGCTCAATGGTACTTGGGGGGCAGCATATTTGTTCAATGGTTAGCACTGCTACCTCACAGATCTAGGTTCAAATCCATCTTCAAGTAATTGTCCGTGTGGAATTTGCACATTCTCCCTGTGTCTGCGTGGGTTTCCTCCGGGTGCTCCGGTTTCCTCCCACAGTCCAAAGAGGTACAGGTTAGGTGGATTGGCCAACCTAAAATTGCCCATAGTATCCAGGGATATGCAGGCTAGGTGGAATAGCCATGGGAAATGCAGAGTTATGGGGATGGGGTGGATCTGGGTGGGATGCTATTCTGAGGGCAGGTATGGATTTGATGGACCAACTGGCCTGCTTGCACACTGAAGGAATTCTCTATTCTGTACTGCTCTGAATCTGTAGTTTGCAACCTCTTTAGTGGATGCAGGATGCCTTTGTTCATTTAGGTGTCAGCCATTACTATTACAACTGGCCCCATTAAAGACGCTGGAGCAAGTATTTTTGCCTGAGCTTTGCCCCCCTAATCACATGTAATTCATATTTTAGCTTCTGAACAGCTTAAAACCAAATAGTCAAAATTATTGATTTTAACATACGTTAGCCTTATGATGACAAAAAAATAAAACAATAGCCACAAATACTGGCTTGATACAGAGAGTGTTGCAGAGAGAGAAGAAACCACATTAGGGTAGAATTACAGAAGAAGTCCCAAATTAGGAGTAGGATTAGGCCACTCAGCCCTTCGAGCAAGCTTCTAGCCATGCCAATATTTTACAATCTACACCATGAGCTTTTATTTTCTGCAGTAAGCTTTGATATGACAATTGTTCAGATGTCTTCTGGAAATTTAAGGGAAGTACATCCACGAGATCCCCTAAATCTACAGCCTCAAAGAGCTCCAATAAATTAGTTAAACATGATTTCCTTTTCACAAGAATTCATATTATTTCTGCATTTAACATTACACTGAACTCAAAGAGCCTCAAAGAGCTCCAATAAATTAGTTAAACATGATTTCCTTTTCACAAGAATTCGTATTATTTCTGCATTAAATACTTCAAAGTACTTTACAGTAAAGTTTTCTTGTTCAGGTTCTACCTTCATTTGCTAGACATAACATTGCAAAAATGGATACAAAAATAAGATGAAAATTCTTCAACATTCACACTTTAGCTGAATTCTTCATGCTTTATCGCTTCTTTGAAATGAGAACAGTTCAATAAATTAACTTTTATTGAAGTCCACAGTTTTCCTTCCACTGTTTGTGCACAGTTGCTGAGGTAACCAATATGACAGTAACTGCCTTGTATAAGGAATATATTCCATGTTTGATGTTTATATTTGAGGAACATTCAGAATACTCAAATGGTGGAAACTTTGAGTTCAAACATTAGCTGTGCTAAAAATGCATTGTCTTCTCAAACATTGAGTGTCACTTGTACCCTTCTAAAGCAACGCTAGCTAATGCTGCAAAATTGTGACACATGTGCCTTTGATGCTGTACACACTGATTTTGGGGAATACTTAGCCAGTGACTAATCTGCACGTTTTACTTTTGAGTGATTACAAATCAAAGTTATTGAAATATATTGGCCTTGATTCCAAAGCCTGCCTTACTCTGATCCTTCAACAGACGGCTTGAAAGGATTAAAATTCTAAAGATTGTGATTCAGACTCTAGTACAGCACTGGATTGGCTCCTGCTGAAAGCATATGAAGATTTACTTAAAATTTGGGAGTAATTTAAATGTTCATGCAAATGGTGAGCCACATTGTCTGGACCCCCCCTACTGCAGCAACAAAAAGGCAGGTGATCGACTGGTTAGAAGAAGCTCAGTGTAAGTTTTAAAGATCTGAATGACTTATGGACCAGGAAGAGCTCGGTAGGCCACTTGAGGAGTCAATGAACTCTACCAGCTCAAGAACTCTGCCCACATTCATTGAAAATGAGCTCCTGTCTTCCAATGAGGAATGAAAGAATTCTCTCCATTTGCTGAACAAAAAGCAAAGGATTTTGCAGGAGATATGAACTCCAGTGCAACTGGACAGAGCATCTGATTTTAACTGTATGCTGACACACATGTCCACTAGGCTGGTCAATTTGATTAGTTCTCTCGTGTGACTGTGCACTCTCCAATGCAACCCCTGAGCTGAGGTGAATGCACTTGCAAGTCTTTGCTAGTGAAAGGCCTGAGAATTGCTCGATTCCATCCTCAATGTGAAAATTTCATGCTAATCTCACGGTACCATGACCTCTCGCTTTGCTCTCATCCCCTGTGATAAAGTACACTTGAGATAAATTTGTATCAATGCCTCAGAATCAACAAGGAACGGCAGTTTATTCATTCAAATAAGGCCTTCGTTATTTGCTCACTGCCGTCACTGACTCTGTCACTCGCAAGTTGGCTTGGAGGTGGGATCATGCTCAGAAGCTGAGCCAACACACAACTTCCTCACAAAAACAAGAATTGATGGAAAAACTCAGCAAGTCTGGCAGCATCTATGGAAACAAGTTGACGTTTCAGGTCCAGTGACCCTCCTTCACAACATTCTACATTTGCTTGTGCCGGGACATCATGAGGATTGGAAGATGTTGCTTACAGCCTAGCAAAAGACCATTCAGCCCTATGTTGGCCTTCACCCTTCGGATGGCAACCATGAAATGATTGTTGATTGTCATTAAAAAACAATCCCGTTCCTAAATTCCTTTATGGAAGGAAATCTGCCATCTTTGCTTGGTATGGCCTACGTGTGATTCCAGACCCACAACATTATGGCTGTCACTTAACTGTCCTCTTGACAATTATGGATGTAATAAATGCTGCCCTAGCCACCTTCAGCAACATCCCACAAAGGTATTAAAAAAATGACTATCTAGATTTATGTCTAGTCCATGTGATAAGTGATTGATCATCACAGGAAATTGCTCCCACTTCCAATCTAACAGCAAGATGAAGCCACAATGCTGTGTTTCTTAAATAAAGATAATGTTATTTATGCCTCAGCAAATATTCTTCAGCAACACAATGTGGCCAAGAATGTTGTAGACTATGCCAGCATTATGCTTCACACAAGCACCCTCCCACCTCTATTTGTCAAAACCTATCAGTATCATCTGATGGCTCTTGTCACAACTGTGGAGTTATGATCCAGTATTTTTTAGAAACACTGGCCTTGGAAAAGACAGCTTTTAAATTGCTTCAGGCCAGACAGAGTTTTGGATTTCAAACTAAATTTCTACTTCAGAGAGAATAAAAGACATTCCTTAATTATACTTCTCTGTGATCTCATCAAGGAGATAATGAAGTTTCATTGAAGGCTCATTGTGAGAATGCAAATTATGCATTGTCCAAAATACAAGCATAGAACCACAAGTGCAGTTTTTGAAGTGTCTATACATTAAATGGAACATGACTTAGTTCTCTGCATGGATCACAGTGGTAATCCTAGCCTACCAGCTAAGGATTAAACAAAAAGCCAAGCAAATGTCTAAACAGAGAGATGTAGTAGAGGGGTGGGGATTGCGGAGGGTGAAACAGAGAAAGAGAATGAGGGAGATAGGACATCTCCCAAAGCAGTTAATGACTGCAGCAGTGTAACTGGGCAGTGAAACTGCTACATCTACAGAGTCAAAACCCAGGAATCTTCCCTATCTCCCAAGATCTGCAGTTCTGTTGAGACCATCTATCGAAGAAAACAACTATTCAACTCCAACAATCATCACACTTGCTAGATCAAGGACTATTTCCTTCACTTCAACAACAAAGATCTGAAGCAATAGTTCCTCAGTGATGCATTGATACTTTCTCCTTACAACTATTCTTTTGTCAAATCTGTATTTGTTTTAATCTTGGTTTTTGTATTTTTAAAAAATTATCTTTCTTACTTTTAAGGAACCTTCCACAATAAATGATTTACCTTCATTTAGAAAGAGCTGAAAATGTGTTGCTGGGAATCTTGATAAGGTCACCCCCCCCCCGCCTCTAATGCTCCAGGGAAATATATCCCAGCCTAACCAACCTCTCCTATAACTCAAACCCTCCAACCCAGCAACATCTTTGACAATTTTTTCTGCACCCCTTCAAGTTTAACAACATCCTTCCTATAGAAAGGCAACCAGAATTGTGCACAGTATTCTAAAAGTGGATTCATCAAAGTATTGTACAGTCCCAACTCCTAAAATCAATGCTCTGACTAATGAAGATAAGCATGGCAAATGCCTTCTTCAGCATCCTGCCTACACACTTTTGATGTACTAGGAACCTGTACCCCTTGGTCCCTGTGTTCAACAACACTCCCCAGGGCCCTACCATTAACTGTGTAAGCCCTGCCTGGGGGTTTCCTGACCAAAGTCCAACACCTCGCATTTATCTAAATTAAACTCCATTTTCCACTTCCCAGCTCATTGGTCAATCTGTTCAAGAACTCTGTGCACTTAGGTAACTTTCTTCACTGTCCATGATACCATCAATTTTGGTGCCATCCACAACTTACTAACCATATCTTCTACAGTCTCATCCAAATCATCGATATAAATGACAAACAGCAGTGGACTTAGATTTTGATCCTTGTGGCACACCACTGGTCACTCCAGTCTGAAAAACAGTGCTCCACCATCAGCCTCTGTCTTCTACCATCAAACCAATTTTGTGTCCAATTGGCTATCTTTCCTGGATCCCATATGATCAAACTTTACTAACCAGTCGACCATGCAGGACCTTATCGAAGGCCTTGATAAACTGCATGTAGGCAATGTCTCCAAATTTGCCTTGGTGGCCTCTTCAAAAAACTCAGTCGAGTTTGTGAGAGACAATTTCCCACGCACAAAGCCATGCTGACTCTCCCTAAACAGCCCTTGCCTTTCTAAATGAATAGGAGAAAGTGAGGACTGCAGATGCTGGAGATCAGAGCTGAAAATGTGTTGCTGGAAACTGTGTTGCTGGAACACAGAGACCAAGGGGTAAAAGTTCCTAGTACATCAAAAGTGTGTGGGCAGGATGCTGAAGAAGGCATTTGGCATGCTTATCTTCATTAGTCAGAGCATTGATTTTAGGAGTTGGGACTGTACCAATACTTTGATGAATCCACTTTTAGAATACTGTGCACAATTCTGGTTGCCTTTCTATAGGAAGGATGTTGTTAAACTTGAAGGGGTGCAGAAAAAATTGTCAAAGATGTTGCTGGGTTGGAGGGTTTGAGTTATAGGAGAGGTTGGTTAGACTGGGATATATTTCCCTGGAGCATTGTTGGCTGGGGGGGGGTGACCTTATCGAGACTTATAAAATCATGAGGGGCACGGATACTGTGAGTAGCCAAGGTCTTTTTCCCAGGGTGGGGCAGTTCAAAATCATTGTGCATAGGTTTAACGTGAGAGGGGAAAGATTTAAAAAAGACCTGAGGGGCAACTTTTTCATACAGAGGGTGGCGTGTGTATGGAATTAGCTGCTAGGGGAAGTGGGGGAGGCTTGTACATTTAAAAGGTATCAGCATGGGTATATGAATAGGAAGGGATATGGATCAAAAGTAGGCAAATGGGACTAGTTCAGTTGGGATACCTGCTCAGCATGGTCAACTTGGACTGAAGAGTTTGTTTCCGTGCTGTATGACTCTATTTAACCTATTCAAACAAAGGGTTAAAAGAGTTATACAAGTCACAGTTCACTGACCACCATGTGGATACATTTGATGGTCATGATATTATTCTCCACTAAGTTGAATTATTCAGTTTTATTTCTTGACATGCATAGGATTTGATTTCAATGAAGGACACAAATGAAAACCAAATAATACATTGATCTGCAGGTTTATTTAAAGCTAAGTTGTCCTCTAAATAACCTTTGACTGGAGCATGAGTAGCACTGACTGAAACATCAACTGCATCAACTGTTACTTGCTTTGATAGGATTTCATTCAGGTTCTGAAATGTTTAATTTGGAACCCATTAAGTAGAAACCTTTGGAACCCATTAAGTAGATGCTTACCTGACCATGCTTGGAATCGTACTGACCTTTCAAAGTTTCTGTCAAATTATAAAGTAAATTGCCATAATCCTGCTGATTCATACAGCTGCTCTCTCATTAGAGAGAGAAAGGCAGCTGTGGTGGTTTAACCTGAGGGTCACCATGCCTCAGGTGAGGGGAGAGGTTGAGGAGGAGAGTCATACATGGTGTAGGGACTCAAGCTGTTGGCTTGCCACCCACCTGAGCTAACTGACTCCCTTACCTTGATCCTATCAACACATTCACAATAGCAGTCCTGATTTGAGGGAAATTTAAGTCGAGCGAATACAGAATCACCTACCCAGGATTGATGGAGAATTATGGGCTTCTTTTCAGATAGAATTCTCCTGTTTGCTTCTTTCTTTTGAAGTGATATTCTCTTGCTCTGACTGGATAGCATCAATTGCAGACCATACACTTGCACAGAAGAAAAGTGTGAAATAAAATTTCACTAAATCCTGAACTTCAATGCAGTTGCACCTGTTTTGCTGAAGGCTTCATCTTTGCAGCTTGAAAGGTGATCCCTGTCCCTTGGCTACGCCATAGGCATTGTTGAACAGGGTCCACGGAAATGCCTTGTTACATGCTTTATGGTGTTAGACAGAATCACAGGCAAGATGGGCGACATGGTGGCTCAGGGGTTAGCACTGTTGCCTCACACTGCCAGGGAGCCTGGTTCAATTCCAAAGATCTTTGTGGAGTTTGTATATTCTCCCCATGTCTGTGCAGTTTCCTCCAGTTGCTCGGATTTCCTTCCACAGTCCAAAAATGTGCAGCTTAGGTGAATTGGCCCTGTCTGTAGTGTCCAGGGATATGCAGACAAGGTGGATTAGCTAGGGTAAATGTGGGTTTATGGGAAACTGTTTGGGGTCTGGGGCAGATGCTCTTTGGATGATTGGTGCAGATGGGCTAAGTGGCCTCTTTCTGCACTGTGGGGAATTTGATGATGAGATGCTAATTTATGTCAAGATATTTCAGGATCAACAGACTGCAGTAAGAACCTAGGAGTTGACCTTATACACCACAGATTAGGTTAATAGCAGAGATCTTTGACCTCAATCACTGTCTCCATTGGTCTTATCACTAAAAGATACATGAAAAATAACTTAAGGTAGCCTATCAATTAGTGTGCCTCCCATTGAGAGAAGATCATATTGCTCTGGAAGGCCACAAACCCCAAATCCAAGTCAAAAACAGAGGCCAAAATCGAGATTTGCAAAGTGCATATCAGAATTGAGATGCTCTCAGCATAGGGAAATACGATTTCATGATTATTTTCAACTGTTGGAGATCAGCACTTTACACAGCTGGCATTTAAATAAAGGTTGGAACATTTCATCCACAGAATCTATTTAAAATGATCAGAAGAATTGTTCTGCTTTGGAAGCACAATCCAAATGGCATACAGTGGCCTTTATGCATGAAAAATCAAGGGACTTACATGTCCAGCAAAGAGATGTTGCATTCATACATATTTATATAACCATGCATATTACACAGTAGGGTTTTAATCAATATCACATTTTCAATTCTTTTCCAGACATTCTCACATTTTATGATGGGCACATTTTCAAGGGAAAATATCCATTATGTTTCACACATGCTGTGTTAATTCATTAAAGAGGAATCCATACACATCAGTACAAAAATATTACTGATAGCAATTTTTTTTTGTCATTTTCATACATTGGCTGAATTCTACATATTTTATTCCCACTGTGAATTAGAAAGAATTAGTAAATCAAGTTCTATTGACATCCAGGGTTGCTAGCACATTCATTTATGCTGGAAGCAGTGAAGATACTGGAATGATATTTCAGAGTGTAAACTTGGCTGACTGTATTCCATCTATACTTTAGTCAAGCATGTCTTTGGCTAAGTCCTAAGAGCTCACCTGCCAACTGGGGTAAATCATGGGCCCATCTCAAGAGGAAGGGGTAAAACAAGAAATCAATCATTCAAAAACATTTGAAAATATTGATTTTAGATAAAATAATGAGCAATTGGATTTTATTTAGCTGTGCGCGTGACTTAGGGGTCCCTGGTTGTAATAGAAATGTAGTACACAAGCAATTCCCCAAATACAAAATTCATTTAAATTTTACTATATGTGGATTGCTTAAACAACTTTTCAATTGTTCCTGCACTTGCATTTAATTCTAATTTTGCACATTCTCTCTGTGTCTGTATGGGTTTCCTCCAGGTGCTGCGGTTACCCCCCACAGTCCAAAGATGTGCAGGTTAAGTGGATTGGCCATGCTAAATTGTTTTGTCGTGTTCAGGGATATGTAGGTTAGGTAGATTAGCCATGGGAGGTGGGTCTAGGTGGGATGATCTTCTGAGGGTTAGTATGGATTTGATGGACCAGATGGCATGCTTCCATTCTGTAGGGGTTCTGTGAATCATCACTGGGGTCAACCAACGTTCAATACTTTATTAGTAGTGTGTCTACTGCTTAGAATGTGTTGGTTGGAGGCATTCTGTGAAGATTCATATTTTTTAAAGAAACCCCTTTATTAGCGACAAATCAAAAATCTCTCTTGTGAAACAGATGGTAATAGCCTTCAGTTCATTGCTCCATTTATGATAAATAGAACATCCTGAATACTAACCTCAAAGACTTCCGTTTATATTGAGGCTTGTTCCTTTCAAATATCTTGATGTGCTTCATGAACACTAAATTACAAAATTGTAGTGAATACTATCAAAGGAAATGAAGTAAATATCTTATTTACTGCAGAATCTCATAACTTTGAGATAATTGATCAATTAATATTATCTGATGGTCTTGATCAATACACACAATTGTCATCGATTGTTTTGTTAATAATTATTTAACTAGTTTGTTTACTAAAACACAATTGTAAGAATCTGCATTGATAATGTAAGTTTCAGGCACTCTAAAATGTAAACTACATATTTATATAGGCCTCTCTGTCCAAACAGGTTGAAGGTTTAAGGGGTTTGCCTTTATTGAATAAGTGAAATTTAACAGTCACATTAGCAATTAATACTATCTGTCAAAGATTATAAATGTAACAATGGCTGACCATTGATCCAATTTTCAACCAGTGTGCCATGACAAGTGAGAAGAGAGCCGCAAAATGTCTGTGAAGGTGCACTGCTTTACCTAGCGTCAAGGTTGCATATATGTTTCTGATCTCTTCCACAGCCAAGGTGTTTATTTATGAAGGTAGTGTCTGCTGACACCCGGTAACCCCTATGGACTTCGCCTGAGTGAGTCTCCAGAGCAGTACATGAGTAAACTTCCAATGCCATGCATGTGGTGTGAAGGGACATACACATCATTCTGGTCTTTCTGTGCTACATGAAAGGCAGGCATTGCTATGGCTAAATACTAAGAGTCAGACTCCTGGAGTTATTGGCCAGCCTGACCCAAGGGACACATGCAAGCAGTTTGCTTGAGCCTTCAGTAGAGCATCTCACAAAAACATTGGCAATTCCATTATATTTGATGCAATATTCATGGAAAATTTGGAAATAAGAGGTCACTTTTTTTTCTTCTGTATAGTATAGCTTTCTGTATATATTGTTTTATGTCTTTATTCTCCTGATGCTCCAATACCTTTTCCATTTACTTTGAGGGAATACATCTCAGATCCATTGGTGCAACACACAGGCAGGGGATCAAGCACCTGTGTGTAGTTAGAATATAGAACATAGAACAATACAATGCAGAACAGGCTCTTCGGCCCTCGATGTTGCGCTGACCTGTGAACTATTCTCAGCTCATTCCCCTACACTATCCCATTACCATCCATGTGCTTATCCAAGGATTGTTTAAATTTCCCTAATGTGGCTGAGTTAACTACATTGGCTGGTAGTGCATTCCACGCCCTGAGTTATTTAAAGGTTGGGACAACTCCTTTCATTTTCTGGGCCCAGTTTTTTTCTTCGATTTCTAGGCCATGGCTTCCCTAGATGGGGTTCAATGCCCCAAGTGAGGTCATGAATTGAAATTTTGGGATTGTGAACTAAGAGTCTACAATGACCACCATGGAACTCTGACCAAGTTTTAACAGCCACATTCCTACTCTCTAAAAAAAACCCATTCTCACAATTCTCACAGAAGTGTTAATGCAATTATCAAACCTTTATATGGGTTCATAGACAGAAAAACATTTGGGAATCACTGTTTTAGGTGGAGCATCATTGTTTCAAAGTCCAATGCTTCCAGCTACAGTCTCTGAAATTATAACCTTAAAGAAACAACTTCAAACACTTCTTGACTTAGAGTCAATCCACTAGCACAGATTAATTTCTATTTCAGCAAAATGTTGAATTCAGGAATAATACAGGAAAATTGTTGCTGAAGAAGTTCTTTATTGGTTTGTTTTATAAAAGGACACAATTTACCAATTAATTGAATACATTGTTTGTCGCTGAACATTGCATTTTCTACCTTTCCTCACTTTGATGTTACCTGGTCTATTTTAAAGGAAACAAATTCTTTTAAAAATTGGTTAAAAATCTAATAAACCCACTGAACAATTATTAGCCAGGAGGTTAATAAGAACGCTTTCATTTTCAACTTACAATCTTCTCTGAGCTACCAAGCTGAAAGCTCAGAAAAAAAAATCAAACTGCAATTTATGAATGTCAAGTACATTCAGGTATTTCGTAATGCTCCTGTAAATCATGAATAATAGTGATTCCAGTATTTAGTAGCACTGCAGAATTCTCTACTTTCAAGAAATTTGTTTGCAGGAAGAATAAATGTTAATCCCAATGCATTCTAAGATGAAACGAAAAGTGCCCACAACTCAAAATGGAAAGGGGTGTTTGGGAGAAACAAAAGTGAGGAATACTTAATGCATGAACCAAAGCCAAAGGCAAGGCTAATATGCTAACACATTGAGAGCAACTGAGGATAGTTAGACTTTTTTTTTCACTCAGTTGATCTTTTGGCTGAGTTTTTCAGAAGGTCAATTTTTGCCAGCAGTTTTAATTATTTTTATCAAGGTTCTTGGTATGTTTATTAATGCCTCTGGTCACAGAATGCGGCAAATTGTAAAGATAGTGGTGAAACTCTCTGTTCAGTACTTGCTTTGAAATGCATCAATAATTTCATTAGATTAAACAGAGGGATTTGGGACAAACATATTTGTGTGTTTGGGAATTGCTACACTAATAACAATATTGCAATTAATGCTTGCTGTCATTATAGGAATCTGCTGTTTACTTCTGGAAACATACAACATAGATTAACTTCAGAACCCAGGAGTCACTGTCAGTCATTCCCTGCCCATCCATTGAAGAGGGTATTGCAGCCATCACTAATGAGTCAACAGAAAAATCACTGAATGGCATGAGCACAGGGCTCTAACTCAGCTGTTTCTCATGTGAAACAACAGAAAATATGGTGCATTGAGAAACAAATTAATGTTGACAGTTTATAAGTGATAATTTCTGATAAACAATTCTTCTGGTGCTTTTCTTTAACAAATGTCTATTCTAATTCCTCAGAAGAAAATTAACATGAGAGATTTTATAGTTAGAATGTTTTTGCCTATACTTATTTATTTCTCTCCTTTAATCCCTTCTATATCTTTGTCTTGCTTCTCATAATTAGTTTGAATATAATTTTTTATTTTTCTATTTAAACTCTACATGTCCCACTGAGAATTCTTCAATATTGTGACAATGGTGCTCCTTTAACAAGACTATGTTGTCATCGGTTTTCTTTCCAGAGGGGTTGTAAATGCACAGGTTCTGAGGGAGTCTGTTTTGGATGGGTTTTAGGGCCAGTTTGATTATAGATATCAGATACTGCCTCAGGCAATAGGCTTTCAAGTTTAAAAAAGAAGTTCACAATGAAAGGGGAGTGGTTAGTTCTCCCAGCTCAGTTTTTCTCTGGTTCTGTTTTTAGCAGTCTGGCTGTTCAGAGTTTTTTGAGGATGCTGATCAAAGGAACAGCTATGTGGAAGAGGGTGTTTCATGCTGAATCTCTCTGCCATCTCTCTCTCTCCCCTGTACAACCCTGTGTTTAATTTTCCTTTTTTGCCAAGGGGTGTTTATGGCGATTGTTGCAGGAATTTGGAACAGCATCATTAAGTTGGAATAATCTGTTGGGTTTAGAATAACGTAAAATATGTTATTCTGTATTCTGTTCTCTTTGTTTGTGTTTCATTCAGTACTCTGTAAATAAATTATGTTTTGTTTAAAACCAAGAAGTTTTGACCAACTGCGTTACTCCTAGAATATCCACTATGCACCTGCTTAAAACGACTAGAAAAGCTAGGGTCTGGGCTACCTTCTTGAAATGTTTTGAGGGGGTCTGGACTATTCCATAACAATATGTTGGGCTGAAGGGCCTTGATATTACTTGCCACAGACAATTACCACATTCCCGAGCAGAATGAACCAAACGGATACTTATAACCATTTTCTTCTGACAAATTGGTAAAGATTTCTCTGCAGAGACCATGGTCAACTGTCAAAGACATGGATGGAAGTAGTCACTACCTTTCTTCTCAGAGCAAAATTTGGACATTGGTGTTAGTATATTCATAAACTCAAGGAATCGTAGGCTAATTGAGCTTTGATCATAAATGCAACACTTGATAGAATTAATTGACAGCTGGTGAACCTATTTTGGCCAACAACTGTCTCATTTCCAAGTCAATTGCCCAGTTGGATAATCAGGCTACAGCCACAAACCTTCCCAAAGAACTAATCCAACCCTTGGCATCACACATGAGTAGCATGGCATTTCAGTAATGCTGCGAGTGTACATTAAAACAACAATAATCATCTACCTAATTCAAACTGTTACTAATTTGCACACAAACATAATTTTATTTTGAGGCTAGATGAAATATTTATCACAAGACTAAAAAAGGGACTTCCATGCCTCACAATTTGTCCCTGTAATTACATGTTATGATTCCAGTAGGCCTATGATGCAACCCACCTATTTTGTGAGTCACTAATTTGATTTAATTTTTGTACAAATGAATGGATACAATCATGGGAATAATGTTTTCCTAAGGTGGAAAAGGAAACAGGAGACTAGCAACTGTGATTCTTTCAGAGGTATTTATCTCCCAAATCTGCATGTTTCCTAACACGGGTGTCTTATTCCTGCCGCCTGCATCAAATTGTCTGGGTTATTATTATTGCATTACACAAATTGGTTGCATGACCTTGTCATATGTACTTAACAGAGAAATCATGTTGAATCAACCAAAATTTTGATTCGATAAAGGAAGCAATAGCATCTCCTATCAGACTGATACTTGACTGATATTTGTCCTCACAGCTACAAGGCTCTCATGTGAACATCAGAAGCAAATTATACTCTTGGTAAACAAACAATCTATGCAATGAAACTTCATTTGTGAGGTTGAAAAGTTGGCACATTTGGACATTTCCCTTTTTATTGTGTGGACCAAAGATATTGCCCAATTGTGCCTAAACAAAAATATCACCTTAGGAGAACATTATTCCCATGATTGTATCCCTTCATTTGTACAAAAATTAAATCAAATTAGTGACTAGCAAAATAGGTGGGTTGCATCATGGGCCTGTGATTCTTCAACATAAAAATCCTCCAAACACACCTCTCATATAATGTTCAAAACTCTAACATGGGAAAGGCCTGTCAAAAGTTAATGCTCTTGTCTGAATCTTGTGGTGAAGGGGAGAAAAATTCTGAAAACTGAAACCAGGATCATTTTACAGTCTGAAATTAAGGCTGCTTGAAGCTTTTTCATTTCAATGGGAGATAATTTTGTGTGAAGGATAGAGGAGAGGATGAACCTTATTTCAAAACAGTAGTGGTTCTGTGATTTGACCAGCTTTGAATTTGAAAGCATTTTGCTGTCTTGTAAGGTCATATGTGGCTGTGAATTCTGAAACATACATAAAACTCTGTGAATTGAATATGCTTGTTAAACCTATATGCAGAAATAATCTTCTGTAGGCATAGCTGATGAAGGATTAATTTACATCTTCTGGTGTAGTGAGATAGCCATGGAAACTCAGCTTGTGTTCCACTTGGATAAAGATGCAAAATCCTTAATTTAGTTTTGTTTTGAGACAATGTCACTTAATTTTCTTGATGCAAAGTTAAACATCATCTACACTATATGGACAGAAGTATTTCCCTTTTACGTAAAATATTTCGAAAGCACAAATTATATTGTTGAGCAGTGTGTAATACCGCAGCCACTCTGTTATGTGGGGTGGGGGTGGGGGTGGGGGTGGGGGGGAGTAAATGACCAGTCAGGTGCAGAATGAAGCCGACAGTGAGGGTTCAATCCTTATATTGGCTCTGTTAACTCATAGAAACCCTTCTCCTCATCTTGTCCCATGCTTATGGACTGGTTATTCTTAAGCTACACTTAAGCTATTGTTTGTTTCAATAGCTTTGGTCCTGAGAACTCTGGCTTGTTACCTTACTCTGTCATGTTTGGCTTTAATTATGGGCATTGACTGTGGTCTTATTGATGGAGGCAACAATCTTTGAACCTTCAAATTGAAATTTCACAGAATTCTAATAGGAAGATGGGCATATCATGCACTAGACTGACTAGCCGCAAGAAGATGGCAGCTGGGCAGATTGACACAGTCAATTCAAAATGTTGTCGGCAAGACTGTTGAATCAGTTTTGACGGCTACGACTTCAGTTAGGTCTGAACAGCTGACAGGCACTCAGCCAGTCTTTGAATTGATAGAAGAGGTGTGTCTCACCTTGTCTAACAAAGGAATCAAAGGAGAGATGGAAAAGTGGAGTACAGACCGCAATCTGATTTTACTGAATGGCAGAACTACCTCAAGGGCTGAAGGACTATTCCTGCTCATAATTTGTATGATTCTGGATGATTCCATCAAGGATCGCAAGTAAATGCCAAAGAGGAAAGAATCAAAAATTGGTCGCATGTTAAAGTTTATTATGCAGAAATTAGCACATACGACAGCAATAAAACCTGTCACTGAAATTATGTAATTTGAATAGAGTTAAAAAAAGCACATAAACTTTAAGAGCTTTGCAAAACCAACAAAATGAGACTGCTCTTGCAGAGAAGTGCACTGTTCATATTGTCATTGTTCGTAAGATAGAAACATAGTTTTCCAACGTGCGTTAAAATTTTCATTCTGTCTCAAGATTCCTGGACCGTCTCATGGTTTATAGAAAGGCTTCTGTCAAGGAAGGCGAGGCAAGATGCCAACAAAATGTGAGCATAAGAGGTATAGCTAGTAAGTTTGCAGATGACACCAAAATTGGAGGTCTAGTGGACAGCGAAGAAGGATACCTCAGATTACAATAGTATCTGGACCAGATGGGCCAATGGGCTGAGAAGTGGCAGATGGGGTTTAATTCCGATAAATGCGAGGTGCTGCATTTTGGGAAAGCAAATCTTCGCAGGGCTTATACACTTAATGGTAAGGTGCTAGGGAGTATTGCTGAACAAAGAGACCTTGGAATGCAGGTTCATAGCTCCTTGAAAGTGGAAACGCAGGTAGATAGGATAGTGAAGAAGGCGTTTGGTATGCTTTCTTTTATTGGTCAGAGTATTGAGTACAGGAGTTGGGAGGTCATACTGTGGCTGTACAGGACGTTGGTTAGGCCACTGTTGGAATATTGCATGCAATTCTGGTCTCCTTCCTATCGGAAAGATTTTGTGAAACTTGAAAGGGTTCAGAAAAGATTTACAAGGATGTTGCCAGTGTTGGAGGATTTGAGCTGTAGAGAGAGGCTGAACAGGCTGGGGCTGTTTTCCCTGGAGCGTCGGAGGCTGGGGGTTGACCTTATAGAGGTTTAAAAAATTATGAGGGGCATGGATAGGATAAATAGACAGTCTTTTCCCCGGAGTGGGGGAGTCCAGAACTAGGAGGCATAGGTTTAGGATGAGAGGGAAAAGATATAGAAGAGACCTAAGACGCAGAGGATGGTACGTGTATGGAATGAGCTGCCAGAGGAAGTAGTGGAGGCTAGTACAATTGCAATATTTAAAAGGCATTTGGATGGGTATATGAATAGGAAGGGTTTGGAGGGATATGGGTTGGGTGCTGGCAGGTGGGACTAGATTGGGTTGTGACATCTGGTCAGCATAGACGAGTTGGACTGAAGGGTCTGTTTCTGTGCTGTAGATCTCTATGACTCTATGACAAATCTGTCAATCATTTCTCATACCGTTAGCAGAGGAAAGATTGTGTCAAAATCCGGAAGAACCACAGATGCTGTAAATCAGAAACAAAAGCAGGAATTTCTGGAAAAGCTCAGCAGGTCTGGCAGCTCTGTGGAGAGAAATCAGAGTTAACATTTCGGGTCCTGTGACCCTTCCTCAGAACTGGAAATGCCTGTGTTTATCTTGACTACGCCTGTAAGGGAAATAATGATCTAAATATAAACTCACAGCATCTGACAAGTATGAAAGGAAATTGCAAAAGATTGGGTTAAATTGAACAATGCAATTTTGAGGACGATCTTCCAAAGTTTCATGAAGAAACCAAAGTTGATATTCTTTCAAGCCACTAGGTGACACCAAAGCCAACAGTCAATGCAAACAATAGAATTTGGATTCAAACACCTGTTGACTGGCTTAAAGAGGATGAACGTTCATTATGCCACCGGATAATATGAAAAACTGTCTGTTGATATTCAGAAGAAGTTCATAATCATTACATTAATCTGAGATATAAATAGCAAAGAAACAACAAGAAAGATAAGTGACTGCCACATTTATAAATTCTTAAACTGATACCTTATTACCAGATGTGTCTCAACTAAATCTGCAGCACTGCATGGTATAAACAAACAGTTTCATATCCTACAAACATAGGTGATGGATGCATCAATATTTGTTGTGGGTTTTAAAAATAGTTTTTCACTAATCTTTTTAGACCTGTTCAAATAAGTGGGACCTGAACCCAGTACTCCGAGCCCAGGGGTAGGGATACTCGCTCTTTCCCCCCAGACCCTTTCTTGTTGATTGATGTTTGCAAAGTTCAGCCGGGGAAAGTTCCAGAGATAAGGTCACAAAAAACATTCTTTTCTCAATAGAAATCTGCTCATCAATATTTCTTAATGAAAAATAAAAAAAACTAAAAGTGGTATAAAAGATCATTCATGACTGGACCTCTTGCTGGCCATCTGCCCAATGAAATACCACATTCTCACTATTCAATGGACAGAGTTAACATGTGCAATGATAGAGTGCCATTCACCATCTATGGAATATGCTTTGCACTGAATCAGTTGTTTTGCCATATTGTCATCTCAGGATTTAGGAAAAATTGGACTAAACTACCTGCATCAGGCAACACAAAAATAATGACAAACCCAATCCAACATCCCAGAAAATGTAAGAAAATAATTTTGTCATTACCCAACTGTTCCCTCCTGTTACAGTCTCTCGAACCAACAGATACTGAATATATCCTCTCAAGATTATTAGATTCCATCAACCTGAAAGCGCCTCACACATAAACATCAAGCAATAGCTTGATCAACAGCTCTGAAGCAGGTGACAATCCTAATATAGCTCAGACTGTAGACAGATGGTTTATTTAAAGTTGATGCTGAGACAAGATGTAATCTCCATATCCAGAATAGAAGGTTCAAGTCTCACTCCGGGGACAGGATCTGAATTGTACAGACCATTTTTAGTGGGAGCTAGGCTACTTACCACCAACCCAATTCCCCATAATATGGGATTTGGACCTAACATTTTTAAAAAGATCATTAACAGATAATTGAGATTATTAACAAATCAATTGAACTGACTATTTAGTTGGTCAAATGCAGAAAGGATAGCTAATGGTGGGGAAGTCCAGAAGCGGAGATCATAGTTTAAGGATATGGGTAAACCTTTTAGGACTGAGATGAGGAGAAATTCCTTCTGTGGAAACCTGACTGTTCAGAAAGTGGCTGAGGCCAAAACATTGTGTTATTAAGAAGGACATGGATAAAGCTCTTGTGGCTAAAGGGTTTGAGGGATTTGTGCGGGCAATAACATTAACGAGCTCGATGATCAGCCATAATCATATTAAATAGGGGAGAGTGCGATGGCTCAAATGGCTTACTCCTGCTCCTAGCTCCTTTGTTTCCATGCTCACATCACACAGTAAAATCGCAACATGTTAAACGTCGATGATTAGTCTTTTTGGTCATATTGATGTTATCAGTCAGTCCTGACAGTACGACATCAAATTTTATTGATCAATGTCCATGATGAACCACACTTTCAGACAGGCTAGTCTGGATTAGCCCAACAGGGAGACATGTGCTGTTGGATCAGCTGCCTTGTGAAACTATACACCTTTGCTTTTGGTGAACACAAGGTGCTAAAACAAAAGCGTGGGCAGATTTCAAGTTTAAATGAAAACAACAGAAACATGTGGAGCATTTCCCAACAAGATTCTGATATCTCCTTTTATACATATTACCTGTCCAAGTAGTGACTAGGCTACTGTCAGTGAAGAAACTGATCGGGGAGTATACAGAGTTTCGGGGAAAATGCTCCAAACCTTCTTGCCTTTTCTTTTGAACTTGTAACCTGCCCAAAAAAAGGCAGAAAGTTTCAAAAGGCTTTAATACTATAGTTCCCCTTTCATTTTCTTTGCTGTCAGCAATGAGGTCATGTAGCTGCCACCTGAGGCCACCACACATATAACAAAGCTCAAGTTTATCAAATTTCAGGGAATTCCTGTGTGATTCAACCTACGGAGATGTTTCTATAAGACAGTTCCAGAAGGCAGACAGGCAGGGATGGGCATGTCTTTTTTTTTAACCAGACTGGTTAGAAGTTGGGAGGGAAAGTGTTTAAATGGCACCTACTAATATACTACTCCTCCCTTCATCACTTTGAAAGCTGGTGACCAAACGAAATCCTCCCACTCTCCTACTCTGTCCATATTGTGGGACACATGTCTGCTTTGTCCTTGAGTACCTGCAGTTCCAGCAGTTTCCATTGCTGAATGTTGGTGCTACTGAGACTGCTGGAGGTGCCAACCAATTAGGCAGTTGCTGAAGATGGGATGTCCTCCAATTGAGGGATATAAGTCTCACCCTCACCTCATTGATAGTTCCAGCGGCATGCAACTGTTGCAGGTCAGTACTGCTAATATTTGACATTACTTCCTGGGGGGGAAACAATAGTCCCAACATCCCTGTGAATTTGATTCCATGCACTCAGAAAGAAAACTGACCTTCCAGGGTAAAGCAGAGGGAGTTCAACATTGTTAGATGTCTTGTCATAAACTTTCATAGAATCCTTATTCTGTGGAATCAGGCCATTCGGCCCATTGGGTTCACACTGACCCTCCACACAGCATCTCACCCAGACTTGTCCCATCCCTCTAACCACACATTTTACATGGCTAATCCACCCTACCTGCACATCTTTCTGACTGTGGGAGGAAACTGGGGCACCCGGAGGAAACCCACGCAGACACGGAGATAATGTGCAAACTCCACACAGACAGTCACCTGAGGCTGGAATCAACGCAGGTTTCTGGTGCAGTGAGGCAGCAGTGCTAATCACTGAGCCACTGTGCCATTCCTTTGAATGCAACATCAAATTGAGGCCTCACTGTCCTCTCAATTGGGCATAACAGGTGTCAAGGCATTATTCCGAATTTAACAGGCTAGTTAGTGTCAGTGTCTGGACCAATAAATATCCCTTTGTGGACATTCACAAAATCACACTGATTGTGGGCTCTTGCTGTGCAGATGTATTGTTCTGACCTCCACTACATTCATGCTGGTATACCACTTGTCAGCTTTGACCCTGTGCGGGGACTGTTGCTTCTGAATCCGAACAGGTCCATTCCCACTCAACATAGTTTAAGATAATGCTTCAGTTTGATGACAAGGGAATGCAGTGCTGTCAGAATGCTAATCATTTCATTGTTGCTTGCAAGACATGGTCTGCACACTAATTAGCTATTATTTTGCCCTGTGTTACATCACTGCCAACTATTTAAAAATACATTTTACATGGTAAAGTGCTTTGAGATGCCCTGATATCATGCAAATCTACGTTCTGCACCATTTTCACATTCAGTCTAAATTCACAATGGCCTTTTTATTCTCATCTCCTTTTCTTCTTCTCAACTTCTGTCACTCCCTCAGTTCATATCTTTTCTGTTCCTCCCTGATCTCCACTTCAACAATTGCTGGGATGAAACCTTTGTAAAAACTCTTATGAGATCAAGCATTACATTTACAACATATAGAAAGGTCTATTGTGTTCAGCAGAAAGTCATATTAGGTGAACTACAATACAGGAGTCTTTCCGATCTTGAACTCACATCAACAGGCTCATTTAAAATTATTCTTCATGTTTCGGGTGCTCACTGCTTGTTAAAATATTCAGCTCACAGGATGGAAAGATGTAAGAGATATAACTGTGTATTCATAAAAGAAAACACGCACAACTACAAAATATATAATTCATCAACATCCAGTTCTGGAAAAGAATTGAAAAAGCTGTTAAGAAAGTAATTGGCTGAAGTCATGGTCTGTGATCTTGGGAAACTAATATTGATGATCATATCTGTCCATTCATTTAAAAAATGCCATTAATGCTGAAGAATGTCCTCAGAAATGCACAGCTCTTTAGTGAATTTTGCTGAACTTTTAATGTGGCTGAAATAGTTTGCAGACATGTAAGAATGTTCATCTGTTATTTCAGTTTTATCTGTAGATTCCCAGCCTTACTGGAGAAATAAATAGTGTGACTGGAGTAAATAAGTACCTAAAATAATTAAACATGAAAGAAAACAAGTCTCTAAAATAACAACATATATTCACTTTCCAATTCACTTTGGTAAACAATCCATCTCAAATAATTTTGGTCTAGAGAATGGAATTGTTTCTTTTATTAAGTCAAATACAGGATGCAACATTTTTGGTTCATCTCTCTTAATATACCTCAGAAACTTGAGGCGAACATCGAACATTCCGAATTCATTTTAATCACCATATGTTGCAGCATTAAAAAGAAGATTATACATGCTAAAATAAGTTATTAATGCACTATTAAACTTCTCCGAAAGAAAATCTCAAGAGAATTAAAGAAATCAAAGACTCCATGTGAATGCTATGAATGGAAGGCTGGTTTGAAACATCAGATTTTGAGTGGGTCTGGCAATATCTGAGTTGGAGTGTTGACACCAGTATTCCATAAGGAGTTGCAACCCTCACCAATCTGCTTAAGGAGAGAGAATTACCATCTTCCAAGCAAATGTGAAATAAATGTGTCCAGAGAAAGCATTAAAAATAAGTTTGATTAATTACTGCATTCCTGTCCCATGGACAATCGGCAAAGTCATGAAGGAATCATTAACATGTTCTGATATGGCACATGCTTAGTTTGGTTACTATTCAACTTTAGGCCTCCTTATGGCCTGGTCTCAACATAGATGCAACAGCTGAATTCAAGAGATGAGGTGAAAATGACTGTGTATGGATAAAGTAGAACTCTCCAGTGGTTAAAATCAACCTGGTATGAAGGAAGTTAGCTGTGGTAGCTGAAGGCCAATCATTTCAGCTCCAGAGAAGTGTTGTTGTAGTTAGTCAGGGCAGTGTTTGAGGCCAGAACCATGTTCAGCCAAATCAAACACTTCAGTAAGTCATGAATCTCAAGTTAACATGCCAATTACCGTATTAAACATCCTTTTGTTCCAAATATCGATGTGTATTAGCTAGAGATTACATTCCAGCAAAGCACAAAGACTTCCATAGCATCAGCTCCACTATTAAACAGATACTGTCCATGTAAATACCATCACTCCCAATTTCCCCATTAATCACACAGCATCATGCTTAGGACAGACAGCAAAATAATCATCAGGAGGCTACAGTTCTTGAACTCCAAGCTGAACAGCTTTATGGAAGTAACTTCACCACATGAACTTTGGTTCAAGATGGTTGACAGTTCAAGAAAATGGCTAACAACCTATTTTACAAGCTACTGAAGTTAAGCAATGAATTTTAGCCTTGCAATAATTTACCTCATCGCAAGAAATATTTTTTTGAAAAGACTTAGTATAAAATAAGAGGCAACAATGAAGTATCAAAATGACAAAGTGGTGATACTTCACTTTGCATCATTGGTACTGAATTTTTTTGTGTGGGATGAACACAGCATTGATCGATACTCACCAAGTGAGGAGGTGGACAAGTGAAGTCTTTGGTATTTCCCATAGGTGGGAGGCAGAGCGATATAATATCTCTTCCATTTCAGTACTGTTTTCGAGGAGTGAAGTAAGTCTTCCATAAAAGTTAAAGTTCTCGATTGGACTAAGGCAAATTTTAAGGTCATGAAACAAGAATTTCCAAAAGTTGACTGGATTAGATTATTCACAATAAAGGGATGACTGACAAGTGAGAGGCCTTCAAAAGTGTGATAATGAGAAGTGTTATGTTCCTGTTAGAGTGAAAGGTAATGCTGATTTGAGATCAATGGATGGACAAAGATACTGAGGTTCTAGTCAAGAATAAAAACAAATCATATTATATATAGACAACTATGATCAACTGAATCTGTTGAAGAGTATAAAGAGTGTGCGGATATTCTTAAGAAGGCAATCAGGAAGGCGAAGAGACATATAAGATACCTTGGCAGGAAAGGTTAAAGATAATACAAAGCGTTTTAACGAATAAGAACAACAGAGCAACTACAAAGACTATAAAGATCAACAAGGCCGTCTTTGCATTAAATCTCCATGTTTGTCTGTTTCACTGGACAGCACATTTCCCAAATTAGTGCTGCAGGAAATCATTTCAGGTTCAGCAAGCCCAAGGTCATTTCCTTCTGTTCTGAAGGAACAGAAGAGCAATACTTTGTTTTTCAAGTGGTCATTTAACAGTCATTAGGGCCATGGACATTTGTGGGAAGGACTCCTGGGGAATCTGTAACTGGCTGAAAAGAGTCTGCAACTTTCAGATTTTACGTTGTGAATAAAATTTTGTCATTCTGAATGTAGGAAACACACAACTTAGGCAAAATTATAACAAGGATAAAGGGAAGTAAAATGTACATTCACACAAACACAGTAAGGACAAAAAGTGTAGATTGCAAGACAAGAGTTTTGGTGTCTAACAAGCTTGGGAAATTTCGCTCTTCAAATGAGCCATGGACATGTCAATTTGTAGTTTTGTGCCGATGAGGAGTTAAGGAAATTATGATCAGTCTGTTTGACTTCCATATCCATCCTTCTGAACTTCCTTTCCCTGTTATGCTTTTCTTTTACTTTTTCCTTTGAGACCTGTTGGTGTTTTTCAAAAGGCATCATAAAATCACTGTAGAATTAACCTCCTCAGCTAATATTAAAGTAACAATGTTGAATTGCAAACAATTTAAAATTTGTTCAAACCAGCTTTGAGCAAACTAGTACAGCACTGGTTTCTGAACAAATATTAATCTTAAAATTCTCTGTATTTGCCATAAAATGTTGAAAAACCTAGACGCATATTTGTTTGTAGCTTTCCTCAAATCATGTGCCAAGCATGTGATAGAAGTTGACAGAGTATGTCTGAAATTAGCTTATGTTGAATTGCTACACCGTAAAGATGTGTAAGAGTCAGCATATTTTTGCTTCTCACTCTGACAGAAACTGAAACTTGGACAAATAATTGTTCTTTTACATTGGGCATGTGGCCGAAATGAAAAATTACTGCACTCTTGTAACTGCTAAATTAATTTGAACTCAAAAATTTAACCACCACTCTCACTTCTGATTGCAACTCTGTGAGGTTGCTGTTCCACGTTGAATACCTAATTACCTTTGCTTCTTCGCCTGCCTCGGTGTTCCGAGTAAAAGGTGAGGTGCGTTTCATCATCTGCTTCTGTACCAGAATCTTCTTCTGCTCTTAGAATTCCACTGACACCTATAAATAAATAAAAGCACAGTTCGTTGACTTGCAATGAACAAACCACTTCCTTTTGTTAAGTCCTGGAAGCTTGCAAAAAGCCAAGACCTATAAGCATAGGTCATGTCCAAGTTTGAAGTAGATGAGAAAGTTGAGGCAAATTACAAAGTGGTATTTAGGTTGCTGTAACTTAGGATTTTAAAATTGCAGAGATTGCAAGAGAAAAGGAATGGCTGATGGAGCTGGATTGCTCTGCAGTTCTATCAGCTTACTATCTTTGCAAGCTTCAGTCTAGAAATTTATTTTGAACAGTGAGAGGACTTATCAAAAAAACGTTCAACAACAAGTAATGGCCCACACTATTAAATCTTAAAAATACTTCTTTTGCACTCATTAAGGTGAGGAACATCACTTTCCATTGAACACCACCCAACATCAGTATCAAACATTCTCCGGACTGGTAGCATACAGTTAGGTACAGAGACAATCTCTCCAATTTTAACAAAACACGTGCCTCAAACCCAATTTCAAAAAATTCAACAGGTTTATTTGAAATCACAAGCTTTCGAAGAGCGTCAGGCGAAGCTTGTGGACGATAACCTGGTGTCATGTGACTTCTAACTTTGTCCAACCCAGTCCAACACCATTACCTCCACATCATGATATTAAAATTGCGTCAAATTAGGGAATCTTTTGTTCTAGAGCTTCATGCTCACTGATGGATAGAAAATGACCAACCACACTTAACTGCAGCATCCTTGATTTGGAAGGCACATAGATGTCAGAAGCAGGAATTCCCAGTACCTGCAATGCTCAAATCCCCATTCCCAGTACCTGCAATGCTCAAATCCCCATTCCCAGTACCTGCGATGCTCAAATCCCCATTCCCAGTACCTGCAATGCTCAAATCTCCATTCCCAGTACCTTCGATGCTCAAATCTCCATTCCCAGTGACCTCTATGAACTGATTTCTCCTGGGTATTGAGAATGATAGTTGGTAATAATGAAAACATGTTTCTCCTAATTGACCCTCCAAAAAGGAGAAAAAGTTATATCCAAAAGAGAAACAGGGGACAGAAAATTGTGGATTTCTGTCTGAAACTTAATCTCAAAACACAACTTGGAAGGGACTTGAAAATGTAGCTCCTAATTGTTTTTTTGAAGAGCTATAACTCCAGACTACAAGAGTCATATTTTTATCACTTGAAACAAACTCAGAGATTTAAAAAAGTAATTGACAGAAGGTGAGGGATAATTTGTAAGTGTTTTTACATGCACTCTCTAAATCTCAGAATTATTTTATGAGCCAAGTTTGTGCATCAAAGTGCTTGTATTCAGTTGTCTGCAATCTACAGCAAGTATTGTCAACACAAGACATCAAGAGGACATTGACGTCTCCATAGTTTGTGCGGGTTTGTCAGGCCCGGATCCCAGTCTGATTTGCTGTACTGTAATTGTGCAAAGCTCCAACTGAGCAGTGCTGTGGAGTCACAAAGAGTTGCTCTCACTCAGATGCAAAGTGCTCCTCCTGTCTCATTATCTTGTCAAACTTGCCTACAGTAGAAGCAGAGTTCCTAAGTATCTTGTTGAACGCACTGCAGGAGGATTGGAGTTTTCTATCAGCTGAAGCAGAAAACAATGAGAGCAGCAGTTTACTTTTGATTCTTTGCTAGCACTGTTTTTGTTCTTAGCCAAGAGTGAGTACAAACACAGTTACACAAACGTAGAGTACAGGAAAATAATTGTTAATTTCTTGTGTCTTGGTGCATATTTCTCAAAAAGGTGATCATTCACTTTTGAATCCAGCTTATGATGTAACTATACCTTATCCTTGATTTAAAGGAACATTCCCACAGTGTTGGCTCAGTGGTTAGCACTGCTGTCTCACAGCGCCAGGGACCCGGTCTCGATCCCAGCCTCGGGTGACTGTCTGTGTGGAGTTTGCACATTCTCCCCATATCTGCATGGGTTTCCTCCAGGTGCTCCAGTTTCCTCCCACATTCCAAAGATGTGCAGGTTAGGTGAATCGGTCACGCTAAGTTGCCCATAGTGTCCAGGGATGTCTGGGTTAGGTGCATTCATTAGTGATAAATGTAGAGTAATGGGGAATGGGTTTGGGTGGGGTACTCTTCAAAGGGTTGGTGTGGATTTGTTGAGTCAAAGGGCCTGTTTCCACACTGTAGAGATTCTATGATTGAATATTTACAGACTGGAAGTGACCAGCAAACAAGTTCTGCCACGGAAAACTTCAGAAGAAAGCTGCAGTTCAGTCAGAGTGTATGCTTCAAGAAGATGAAAGGAATTGCATTAAAATAAATTTACGTTGACTGACAAATAATTGTACTCTGCCTCCCTCAGGTCACACACCTGCTACATTGAGAAGGGTGGAGTCGACAGACTGCTCCTACATTTCTGACATTCTTGACTTGCTGCAAGAAGACATGCACAATCATATGAGATAACTTTCTTCCTAGTGTTCCAAGATTCTGATGAATAGATGTTGAGTAAGTTAGAATCCCCACAGTGTGGAAACAGGCTACTTGGCCCAAAAACTCCACACCGCCCCTCTGAAGAGTAACCCACCCAGACCCATTCCTCTACCCTATTACTCAGCATTTCCTCTGACTAATGCACCTAACCTACACAACCCTGGATACCACAGCATGGCCAATTCACCTAACCTATGCATCTTTGGATTGGGGAGGAAACTGGAGCATCCGCAGGAAACCCACACAGACAAGGAGAGAATGTGTAAACTCCACATAGTTGCCCAAGGCTGGGATTGAACCCAGGTGCCTGGTGCAATGAGGCAGCAGCGCTAACCTCTGAGCAACTGTGCCGCCCAGACCTTGAACCTCTCGGCATTGCCTCAGAACCCAAGAACTGTGTCAAAAACATAAGCTCACTGGAGAGCTGTACATGGCCCACCATTAAGATCAAAAAAGATCTCAGTATATGCACTTGAAAACTACTGCAAATAATTCCACAGAATAATGCTCTCAAAAGATATGAATATTATTTCCCACTTCTCTTTAAGACAGACTGAAATGCCTACATCAAAAATCTTTCACCATCACATTAAAAAGTGAGCATTTTTCCTATATGTTCCAAGTCATTGAATCATTGGTACCCACATGGGTATAAAAGCAGAACCCTCCCCCCCCCTCCATAGTTTCAGACACATGAGCTTTATTTGACACATGAGGTGGCAAATACTCTAAGACTACCTGATGGAAGAGAAGGAAAGTTACTGAGCAACTGAAAGTGAGGATCCATTTCAGGTTAATCATATGCAATATCCATTACTGAAGATATACTTTGGAAGAAATCCCTCAACATTGTGGAAAGGGAATAAGAACATTGATGACGTGGGGCTGCCGGTGTTGGACTGGGGTGGACAAAGTTAAAAATCACACAACACCAGGTTATAGTCCAACAGGTTCATTTGGAAGCACGAGCTTTCGGAGCGCTGCTCCTTCGTCAGGTAGCATGTACTTTCAAATAAACCTGTTGGACTATAACCTGGTGTTGTGTGATTTTTAAGAATATTGATGTCACCTCAGAAAGTAGTTGGAGTAGCAATGCAGCAAGGGGCACAAGAGGGATGAGACGTTATTTTCATACTTTCAGTGGCATTATTCCAATTTCAAACACATATTAAGAAATTACATTCCACAGAGGGGGAGACTCAATAAAAGAGCACATTAGTTTAACTAGACTTTGACAAAATCTTTCAATCAGCCACAAAGAGCACTGAAGAACTTTTTTGGAGTAAAATAAGTAAGCTTTTGTAAAAATTTAATTGTAGTGCTGTCACTTGAGAATTTAAGTTCATGTGTGCAACACAATAAGAATTATTTCCAAATTTAGATTGACAAGAGCTTGTGTAATCCTGTCATTTCACCTTTTTTGTTGCCTGTGGGACAAGTGGAAAATCATGAATTGATTTGATATACACAACTTATTTGAGAGCCCAAACATATTTACCGAGTTTTTTATTTGTTAAAAAAAGTCGCATGTTTGACAAGTCAGTCAATCAGATTTCAGTATTTACATCTAATATGACCAATTTATGTTAATTATTTGTTTTTCTTTAATCCATGCAGCTTCCAATGATAGCCATTTTATTATGCGGGGCACTTAGCAAGGGAGTTAATAAGTGATGGCTGTGCAAGTCGTGAATTTAAAAATGTCAAGTTTGACTTATCTTCGCCTCAAGCTTCAAATGGAGATGGGGAAGCAGTCTGTTTTTATTGGCTTAAAATAAGCATTTCTCGCAGTCCAAACATGCCCTCTGGACGCATCAATACAAGAATGATTAATTGCTAGGTATTAGGATTATACAGCCTTTCTTGCCATAGGTGAAACTCTGGAAACAAAAGCACTCTCAGCTCCCTGACTTATTTTATGATCTCGGGTTTGTTCAGACAGGTACTGCTACAACAAAGCAATATTGTGCTGCCACTCCGTAACCCACTTCCCCAGAGATTTAATGTAAAACTCTCCCTGCAGTGTTTAAAGCAACCATCTCATGGGTTCAATGAGGGTCATGACAGTAGCCACTGTATAATGCATACAGAGACAGAGAACGAATGAAATCGTTCCAGGGCAATTCACCAGCCTGAACTGCTCCCTCAAGACAGCTGAATATAAATAGTCTAACAGAGTGCTGCTCCGGAAGATTTAATAGAGAAGATATAATCTGTTCTGGTATGTTCATCAGTATTGATTGGACAGAACATCTTAACACTTGTTATTGTATGCAATGTGTTAGATACTTAGCTGGTGTCAACATTTCTTTCATTTCCTGACGTATGCTCATTCCTATACAAAACAACAAAGTGCTGTGAAACCACAGGGAGCTATGGGCTACCAGCCCCCTTGACAAAGGGGCCAGTTGGCGGAATAGTGGTGCAAACAAAATACTTTCCCTGTTAGAAATGTGAAACAAGAAACAAAAGAAATGCTGGAAATACTCAGACGGTCAGACTTTCAACCAGGACAACACTGAAATGTTCACTTTGCTTGCCTCCGACAGATGCTGTGTTTCAGTTGCTGAGTGTTTTCTGTACATCTCATTTATGTTTTAGATTCAGAGATGGCATCCTCTCACTCTCTGTAAGGGCAGAAGGAAGCCCTGAGGGTACTTATTGCACACCTGCATAGATCACTGCTCCCTAGCATGCCAATCACAGTCAGTGAAATTTTAGAGATCTTCCCACTCTGTTTAATTCTCTATGGACATGAAACATTAAACAACAGTAACAAATAGATTTTTAAAGTTCTGAATGCTTACACTTTTTTTCCCACAATTCATAAAAGAATTATCCTGGATGATAAGGGGGAGGTGAAAGCCTAATGGTATTACTTGTTAATCCAGAGACTCAGGTAAAATCCTGCTACAGCAGATGGTAGAATTAAGAGTCTAATGTTGACCATGAATTAATTATCAATTGTCAGGAAAAACTTATCTGGTTCACTACTGTCCTTCAGAGAAGGAAAGTGCCATCCTCACCTGGTCTGGCTGACATGTGACTCCAGACCCACAGCAATGTGCTTCACTCTTAAGTGCCCTCTGGTCAATTAGGGATGGACAATAAGTATTGGCCTAGCCAGCAATGCCCTCATCCCATGAGTGAGTTTTAATAAAACTTGACTTCAATTACATAACACAATGTTACATCCAAGCTGCATTGATTGACCCAATCTACATACAATATTATATCTACATACAGTCCAACGCTTGGACAAGAATATTGTGATCTTAGACAGGGCATTCTGCTCCAAATGTAAAACAGGCAATTGAACTTCCTGGAGGCTTTGACAGAAGAGATGATGAGAATCTATTTCTCATGTTTAGGAAGTCCAATGGTCAGTCACAGCTCAGGATAGAGTCAGCCACTCACAACTCAGATAAGGAGTTAGATTCTCACTCAAAAGACTGTGTATTATTTAATTTTCTATCCCAGAAAGTTGAAATAAATGAAATTGATGGATATTTTGGACCCTAAGAGAATACAGTGGAAAGTGACCGTGAAATTGAGGTTTAACCACAATCTTATTGAATTGCTAAACAGGTTCATCAATGAAGGCTACGACTCACTTGTACTTCTGTTTGATTATATTTTTAGACCACTTACAAGAAACCATCTAAATCTGATGCCAGAAGGATGGCAACCAGCAATGTTTGCAATTGTTTGGACACTTTTCAGACAGTCCCATTGTCCACAGGTGGTGTTGCATAAGTTTCTATTTTCAGAAAAAGTGTAACGTATACATCAGGAAAACTGATGGTGGTGGCAGCACCGCTCCTGGACTGTAACCCCATAGTGTCCAGGGCTGTGCAGGCTAGATGGATTAACCGTGGAAAATGCAGGGTTATATGAACAAACGAGGAGGGTGGGTCAGGGTAGGATGCTCTTTGGAGGGTTGGTATGGACTAGGTGGGCCAAATGGCTTCCTTTCAGACAGTAGAGATTCTATGATTCTATGATAAAGCACAACAAGCTAGACAACACTTAACTGACACTCATTCCTGTAAATGTGAGCTGACGCAGTGATCAATCACTGTCTATAAAAGTTTTGCCGCTTGAGCAATGAGATGATGTCAACCTTCACTGGGAATTGGGGGAAAGCTCAGACAAGCTTCGAGGATGGGTGGGCGGGGATGGCGGTTTGAGGCTACAGATGGGTAAGCTGTGTAAATTTTGGGTTCTGAAATAGCGACACATTTCTGAAGGAGGTATGAAGCAGTGTCAGCTGTGCCACCTATGTAACCTGAGAAGCGTTCAGTTTTGATTCCCCACAACATGCATGGTGAGGGGCAACACTGGCATGCAGCACTTGACTGGGTGCATGCTTGGGTTTTAAATATGGAGCTAGGAATTCCAGTAAGCTCTGGCAGTGGAGAATGCTTCTGACTCTGGTGAAAGGGAATGTATAATGAATGGGGCATGGCAGGGTCATGGGTGATGAGGCGAGTTTCAAAAAGTTGCATGAGAAATCCTGCTAGGCCTCACAAAGAGAACCCTCAGTGAACCTCGATCCAAGTGAGATTTAGCCAAATTCTGTTAAAATTCAACTCATTATTTTCCAGTCGGGCAACATCTAGGATAAGGGTTCGACTTTAGTTAAGACACCACTGAGAATTGTTCTTCTCTGCTTCGTCTAAGGAATTCAAGTCCCAGAAAATAACAGAGACTGAATCATTGAACATATTTATGGATGTTTTTTGATAGATTTTTAAGTGACAAAGGAGTCAAGGGATTGGGGAGCAGACGGGAAGGTGGAGTTAGTCCACAGAAAGATCAGCCATGATTTTACTGAATAGTGGATCAGGGGAGGAGGAGCAAATGTCACATCCCTGCTTGTAATTCTTGCATTTCAGTCGGAGTAACTATTCCTGTGATTCCTGTAAAGGCTATAACGCAGTGGAGAGTGCAGCATGTAAAAATGTGGCATAAGATCATCAGTTGCAGATATTTCCTAATCAAGCTTTTTTGTTTATTAATCACTCACCAGATATGTGTGTCTCTGGCTACGCCAGCATTTATGACCTATCCCTTGATTGTCAACCACATTGCTGTGGGTCTGGAGTCACATGTAGGTCAGACCAGATAAGGATGGCAGTTTCCTTCTCCAGAGGACATTAGTGAACCAGATGGGTTTTCTTGACAATCAACAATGGCTTCACAGTTATCATTAGACTCCTAATTCCAGATATTCATTGAATTCAAATTCTACGATTGCCATGGTAGGATTCAAACCTTGGTCACTCGAATAGCATCAGGGTCTCTGGATTAATAATGTAGTGATAATATCATAAGGCTATCACCTCCCCATAGTCACACACTTCTGAAACTGGTGAGATTTGCACACAGGCCTCCTAGCTCAGAGTCAGTGACATGACCATTGCACCTCAATGTTTGATCAGTTGCATTAATTAAGGGTATATTTTCTATTGATTAAAGTATTAGTTGGCAAATAAGTAAGATCAGTCAATGTTAATTTTATTTGTTTCTTACAGCAAGTCTTAAAACTTGCAAGCTTTTGATGTGGTTCCATCCAGCTGATCACTGGGAATATTAATTTACTTTTAAAAGTCCTCAGTTTCCAAGTGGATCAGAAGATCCACATACCAGTTTGTTGTATCTTCTTTCATTTTTTATGTAGTTGAATTTCTCAACTCTGCTTTCCATCCATGTTTCAAGACTTCTCATGCTAACCCTAGACTTCCATGTTCTGTCAATAATTTAAAAATTATTGCCGAGACTCTACACAAAAAAAAGCCTGATTCTGAAAATAATGCATACAAATCCTGAACAGCTGTCATAACCCCTCAACAAACACAAAGCTGACAATACAAATGAATACTAAAGCCTCTCAAACAGCCTTGAGTATATGACAATGAACTGCTTCATAAGGCTCAATAACTAATGTTTCATTGTGTGGTTGTCACATTATATTGTAAAATTGATACTTTTATCCCCTCCTGCAAAGTAACCCGGAGATTTAAGAACAAGTGAATTATGCTGGGAGAGCAGTGGGCTTGAGCTTCTTATGTCTGAAGCTGCAGTATTAACAGATATGTTACTGCAAGGTCAAACTCAAATACACATAATGACATTTCTGCAGTCATGGATGTGAAGATTTAGAAAGAGTAATCTGAGCACTAAACCAAATCAAGCTTGAATTTATACAGCACTCTTACTATGGTAAAATGTCACAAGACATGTTGTAGAAATATTATGGAACAATATTTGAGATTGGGAAGGTAGTTGAGGTGGGAAACCTTGAAACTTTTAAAAAGTACTTGGATGAGCACTTGAAATGTCATAATGTTTGGGCCAAGTGCTGGAAAGTGGGATCAGTTCAGATTTCGCATAGCTCTTGTTAGTAGAGATTTGATGGGCTGAAGGGCCTCTTTTTAACCCTCTGATTCTATGACTTACAAAAACAAAATCCATTAGTAACCAAAATTATGTTTTCTTTTGTTCTTGGAATGTGAGTGTCATTGGCACAACCAGTATTTATTGCTGATCCCTAATTGTCCTTAAGACAACCACCTGATGAAGGAGCAGCACTCCGAAAGCTAGTGCTTCCAAATAAACCAGTTGAATGAATACTTGGTATTGTGTGATGTTTAACTTTGTCCTTAAGAAGGAAGTGTTGAACTGGTTTCGTGAGCTGTTGCCTTTCATGTGGTGTTGATGGACCTACAGTCCTGTGAGGGTGAGAGTTCTGTGAGTTTGGCCAACTGTGATATTGATAATATTGAAGCAGCTGTGGTTATGTTTTCAGGTCAGGAGGCTGTGAGGTTTGGAAAGAAACTTGCAGATGGTGGTACTCCCAAGCGTCTGCTGCCCCTATCCTTCCAGGTTGCTGAGGTCAAGGGTTTAGAAGGTAGCACTGATGGATCCTTGGCGAGGTGCGATTATCCATCTTGTAGATGATACACACCATGCTGCCACACCTTGGGATTTGTGTGGCGTGATTGTTAACTTATCAGTCCAAGCCTGTCCAGATCCTGCTGCCCGTGGGCATGGACTGCTTCACCATCTGAAGAATAGATCTGATAAAGTGTCATCAACCTGGGGTATTGTCATTGTTTCCCTTTCCAGTGACGTTTGCAAATCCATCATATACTTCCAGCATTTTCTGTTTTTGTTTTCAAATTCTCAGCATTTGCAGTACTTTGCTTTTGCATTTGTGGAAGTAAATAGATTTGGTGATTGAAAGGATATGGGGTTGGAAGATTAGCTTGGGGTCAAGTATGATGCCAAGTTGGCAATGTGTCTGGTTTAACCTCAGACAATGGCCAGGAGTGGAATGGAGCCTGTTAGACACAAAGTGGTTGAATTTCCACTGAGGATTTTTGTGTGCTTTTCCTGCTGTGCTGTTTCCAGAAACACCAATGGAGTAGTGGGAGATTTGGATAACATTCTGGGTAAAGTTTAGCCTAAGTACACTCTCTATGAATTAGATTTTTGTTATTTTTTTAAGTGATGATTGTAAAGTTTGCTATGAGCTATTCTTTTAATATTTTTCTGTTTTGCATGGACTCTCGATAGCTATAAATTACAATAGAGCATCTACACTGGTGCCAAGCCTCTTCAGTATTGTTAGAGCTGCACTCATCGAGATAAATGGAGAGTGTTCCAACACACTCCTGACTTGTGCCTTCTTGTGATGAACAGGCTCGGGGGAGACATGAGGTGAGTTCCTCATTGCAGATTTCCCAGCACAGTATATGTATAGCTGGTCCAAATCAGTTTCTGGTCAATGGTAAAATCCAGGATGCTGATAGTGGGGGATTTAGCAAATAATAATACAAAAGGGGATATTCTCTCTTGTTGGAGATGTTCATTGCCTGGTCTGTGTGTGGTCTGAATGTTACTTGCCCATGAGCAGCCCAAGCTTGAATGTTGGTCAAGTCTTGCTGTGTATGGACATGGTGTGTAAATTATCACAGTACTTCAGTTGTATATATTGACTTCTGCCAACAAACACTGTTGCATTGATAAGGCTGGTGAAATCGATGTTATAAACATAAAGCTGACTTTTAAACTCAACAATGGTGTCCTTTTAAAATAAACTACAAAAATTAGGTTCATATGTCAGCTTTTGGATATCTTATAATAATGTTTTTCAGTTATGATATATTGATTCCCAACAAATACAAGATACACAAGAGAATAATCGTTCATAATCCCTGATTAGTCACCCTATGTGCAATCAAACACAACATTGCAAGCTTACGTTTGATATCTTTTTAACTTACATGTTGTTCCAGATGTGCAAATGTGTTTACATGGGATTTACAGAAAAAAATACATTAATACAATATACCTCTGATATTTTTTGCAAGCTGATTTAAAATTTTTGAAAGTTTCAAATCATTTAAATCTTCTCCACGACTTCAAACATTTTAACAGTAAGATAATGAACTGAGCCCACATTCAATTGGCATGCCTTTCAATGTCCACCATGTGGCACTATTGCCCTGAAATACTCATCCCAATTTAGCCTTGAGGTTCTTGCACTTTGCCCTCTTTTAGCTCAATAGGAGAATTTCATTCAAGAAAACTCTGAAGGCTCGAGCTTCAGGGAATGCACCCTACCTTACACCCATTTCTACTTCTTTGAAGTTCCCGAGCTTCACAGCTCTCTAAGTACACTGCTGTCCTTCAACCTGCATGCATATCCCATCCCTGAGCCTCATAATCAATAATCAGGTTGTATCTTCCCTGAATATCCCTCCATCTCCAACTCTTCTTCTCCTTCATTAATCCCCTTCCAAATATCTTTCTTTTTGCTCAGGGTTATAGTCATCTCTCTTTTTCTCACTTCTGAATTTTTACCTAACTATATTTCTGTGGGACTTTTCTTCAGTTTTAAAGTTACTATGTAAGTATTGTTGATAATGCACTCTGCCTGATTCATGACTTGCTCTTAAGTGATTACACTGTTACAGAAAGAATTACTATGACACTACAAACAAGTTGAGCTTCTGATGGCAGAGCTAGAAGATAAATGTATTTCAGAATTTCCTTTCTTTGACAATATAATATTGTTTGCAGTCAGTCCTGGTCACCATACTGTCAGAAAAATGTGATTGCACTAGGGATGGTGAAAAAGAGATTCGCCAGGATGTTGCCAGGGCTGGAGTGCTTTAGCTATGATAGAGAGGCTAGGTGGATCGGTGTTGTTTTCCTTACAGCAGAGAAAGCTGGGGTAGGGCTCGCGATGGGCGCTGAGGGGCAGTGGTGACCTGATTGAAGTGCACAAACGTCTGAGGGCCATAGACAAGACTATGTATGCTATAATTCATCTCTTTTTGGGCCTTTTTTGGAATAATATTGCCCATTTACTAAAAATGCTGAAGAGTTTTGTGCTGAGAGATACTATTAAGAATGAGTTGTGCTGAGGCTTTTTTTTAAGAATAGTATTCCTACAGTGTGGAAACAGGCCCTTTGGCCCAACCAGTCCACACTGACCCTCTGAAGAGTAACCCACCCAGACCCATCTCCCTCTGACTAATGCACCTAACACTATGGGTAATTTAACATGGCCAATTCACCTGACCTGCACATCTTTGGACTGTGGGAGGAAACCAGAGTGCCTGGTGCAGTGAGGCAGCAGTGCTAACCTCTGAGCCACCGTGCCACCCCCTCCTTGCTTTGAAATCTTCTAAATGTCTTATCTGCTCAGACTTTGGTGTCTTCAAAGTCAACCTTAGCTGTCAGGGTAGTACCAAAACATGCAGCCCTCATTCTAGCGCATCCAATTCTATCTTTAGACCAACACTGCAGTTATTTTGCTGAAGAATTATTGCATAGTTTATAATTTAGTTTGTAATTATTAACTATTACTGACAGCATTGATAAATTTTCTCACTTCAAGCCACAGAGAATTCATTATTAGATGCACTGTCCCATGAAAATTGCTCATGAGAATTCCTAATCAGTTTGTAGCTAAAATTCCCAATTAAATCTTGCCATTACTCTCTGCAGTCAGGTGAACTGTGTAGTGTTTCCATGAATGCATGAAGGATTTTGGAAATCAGGAAAATAAAGCGATATTATAATGTCTCACTTAGATCCCATGAACACGTGCAAAACAAAAGTGACAAAATACCACAAGTTCTGTTAATGGTCACATGCCAATTAGAGAGTGTAACCACATCCATATCATTCCAAACTCCAGAAATTCTAACTCCAAGGATTTGGAGATGCTGGTGTTGGACTGGGGTGTACAAAGTTAAAAATCACACAACACCAGGTTATTGTCCAACAGGTTTAAGTGAAAGCACACTAGCTTTCGGAGCGACGCTCCTTCATCAGGTGATAGTGGAGGGCTTGATCGTAACAGAATTTATAGCAAAAATTTACAGTGTGATGTAACTGAAATTATACATTGAAAAACTGATTGTCTGTTAAGCCTTTCATCTGTTAGAATACAGTGATAGTTTCACTTCTTTCATGTGTAAATCACAAAACCTTTTTTTTAAAGTTGCATTCTCGGGTTAGCTGTTAGCTCTGAAAGCTAGTGTGCTTCCAATTAAACCTGTTGGACTATAACCTGGTGTTGTGTGATTTTTTTACTTTCTAACTCCAGGGAGGCAGCTAAAGAATAGCAAAATAATATGCAGCCAAATTTCAGACAGACTTTGGGAGGTTCCTCCACATCTTTTTAGAGCCTAACTTTAGTGGACTCTCCTTACCCTTGAAAGATTGTTAAACATGGATCAGTTAAGTCATTTGCACCTCTGTGCTTACAGTCCTATGTTCTTGAAGAAACAGCCAACTTAATCCTCACTTAGATTCCCCCTATAAATTAAACTGTTAATACTTCATGTTTACTGTCCTGATTGCACTGCTTTCAGAAAAAAAAACTAAACATGATTCTGTTTTTGCTGTCACAGATAGACTATTCCACATGTTTAGACTCACAGAGTTAAAGAGTCATTTATGACCCAGAAGGGGGCCATACATCTCACTGAGTCCATTTGAACCATGCTGAGCAATTCCCTTTGTCCCATTTTCCTGTTTGGTCCCATAGCCCTGCAGCTTTGCTTCATTCAGGTGCCCATCCATTTTCCTTTCTAAATCATTGATTGTTTTCATATTTTCCTTCCTCACGGGCAGTCAGACTGCCATAATCTGAATGAAGAAGTCATATTTTAATTGAGTATTTATGTTTTGTTATCTAGTTTTGAACACATTTACCCTGCTGGCTCTGAGCATCATCAAGGTTTTAGGTTATGTATTCAAATTAAAAGTTCTTAAATATCAACATAAGGTTCTGTTTCATTTACCTTTTATCCAATGCATGCATATTTAGTTCTTGAAGCTTTTTCAGTGTTCAGTTGCTCAGTGCCATCTATAAACCTAATTGCTTCTATCCGCCAGTATCATACACAGCATTAAAAGTGAGGACAGACTAATGCTTTGCATAGTTAATCACCTCTTATTTGTTTTGTATATCAATGACAACTTACCTCCTTTTTTCAACCATCTGTGTGTTATACTAATGGAGATATGGGTTGTAAATGTTTTACATCTAACGACAGTACATATGAATAATAAAACCAGCCTTTTCTCAAACACCTTTTTCTCATTAGAATAAACTAATCCTTCAACAATTCTGAAAAACACAAGTTTTAGAAATGACCAAAGTTAAGAACTGTTATCACGAGTAACTTAATCTCTCCTCAATTAGATTAGATTCCCTGCAGTGTGGAATTAGGCCCTTCGGCCCAACAAGTCCACACCCACCCTCCGAAGAGCAACCACCCAGACCCATTCCCCTACCTTCACCCTGACTAATGCACCTTACACTATGGGCAATTTAGCATGGCCAATTAAACTAACCCGCACATCTTTGGACTGTGGGAGGAAACCCATGCAGACACGGGAAGAATGTGCAAACTTTCAATTGAGAGATAAGAATAAATTCACCAGCAGCTGCTGAATTGCGAATTGAATAATTCAATCAAAACACAGTGAATTGGAGAAACACATCCAAGGGGAAGAGTCATGAGACTCCTTTCATCAGTTTTGGTATTTATCTGAGTATTCACAATTTAAATCGGTCAATATTTAGAATTAGACACTTGGCCTTAAAACAGCCGGTTCGCAGGTAACTGCACTTTTTTTTTAATCCTTCTGAAGATCAATTACAAAGTTCAAAATCTGAGCAGCTAATTGATCTGATCCGTTATTGTCTCTTAAAATATTTACTTCATTATTTTATCCTGCAACAAGGGTTGAAAAGCTCTTCAAGTGAACGTCATTTGATAACAGTTGCGAGTTCTATCTATTTTGTGCACAATATGCATCAAGCCCACCTTCAATTAATTGGCAAGCCCACTGCCTTTCTCCATTATGTTAACCTGTTTTAATAGTCACCAACTAAGTCGACAATGGCTATCATTCCCCATTGTTGCGGTTCATAAATATTTCAAATATTTAGCTCCTGACTTCATTAGCTCTAAGTATGGACTAAAGAGTTGAAATTAGAGGCTGTGACAGCCTTCGACATCAAGGTAATGTTTCACTGGGTGAGCCATTAAGGCCTTCAGATGAAGGATCTTCTTCCCATAAAGGGAGTGTAGTAAACATTTACCAGACTGATTAAAAGCAACAAGAGTAGGCCATTCAGTCCCTCAAGCCTGTTCCACCATTGAATTAGATCATGGCTGATCTGTGGCATAACTCCAGACACTTGCATTTGGCTCTTACCTCTTAATACCTTTACTTAAGAAAAAATTATTGATCTCAGATTTAAACTTTTCCAACATCTACTGCTGTTTGTGAAATGGAGTTTCAAGCATCTACCACCTTTTCTCAATAGAAGTGCTTCCTAACATCTCCTCAATGGTCCAGCCCTATTTTTCAGACTATGGTCCTAGTTTCAGAATTCCTAACCAGTGGAATAGTTTATTTTTATCAACCCTGTCATTTCCTGTTAGTATCTTTAACACTTCCATCAGATTACCCCTTAACTTTAAAATTCCTGCGATGGCAGATGTATGATGAGAGTCGAATCGGTTAGGTTTACATCCACTGGAGTTTGTAAGAATGAGGGATTTCACAGAAACCTATAAAATTCTAACATGACTAGATAGGGTAGGTACAGGAAGGATGTCTCCTATGGTAGCGGAGTCCAGAACCAGGAGTCACAAGCTACTGAGTTAGTTTTGAATTACTTTGCAAAGACAAATCACATGTTCATGTTTGCCAGGGAAGATGGTGAAGAAATCTGCATTGATGGGCTATCATTAAAATACCCATTAGGTTATAAATGGCCTGCCTAAACAGTGTGATGATGAGACAATGCAAGTATTTCACATGTGGAAAGGAACTGAGTGTTCATCAAGGATGTGTCCAAAAAGGTTTAAGAGTCATTACTCTGCCCTATAGAGAGAGATTGTGGAGGAATTACAGCAACAGCACATGGGATTGTCTCGATGAAAGCATAACCAGGAAGTTCTTTCTGCTAACTGAATGGAGGTAGAGGAATTGAAGAGTTGCTGAAAAGTTGTGGAGGGGACCCAGGAGAAAGAACTGCAGATGAACTTAATCCACAGGGCTCGTACCTCTATGGTCACAGCCACTAAATAACTGGCCAATGTGGATGTGAGCATGTAACCCATCTAGATTGGCAGGAAACTCCATGAACGATCACTGTTATTTTGAATATGAACACCGTGCATTATGAAAAAAGGACGTGAAGAGAGAAGGAGAGTTTTTGACAGGGTAGAGAGAGAGAGCAAGAGATAGTGAGAGTGTTAGTGAGACAGACAGAGAGAGAAAAAGATTAAAAAAAAAGAGAAGGAGCAAACCCTGAGATGAGGAGTGGACCGTACGTGCACAATGACTCTGTCCCCAAATGGTATCCACACTCAAGGCTAGCAAAGGGGGAAAGGCAGCCTGCTTCCCAGCCTTACTTTCACATCAATTCTGTAGAAGTCAGTTTGGAGTGTGTCACCAGAGGCAAGGATCTAGTTAAACCTATTTTTTTTCTCTTGGCTCAGGCTTCCTCCCTTTTCCTGGTGACTGATCCTAATCTCTCCAGCACTGCTGCTTGAGCAAAAAGGCAAGGAAGGTTTTACCATCTTGACATATTTTATTGTATTTTTAAAATGAATTACACATTTAAACAAACTTATTGCTTTGACCTTGATTTTCTTTGCTCGGTAAATTGTCTATATTTTCCTTGTTGCTCGACTTCTTTAAGAAATTCATGATTAATATGTACCAAATCAGACTTCAGGCAGCCACTTATGGATTTCTTGCAGAATGGGAACAAGAGACTTGAAAGAAATATGAATACTTTTTGGAGGGCTGGCAAAAAGGACTATTGTTTGCTTCATAGAAACAGAAATTATTGGGCCACAAGACCATAAGGAGCAGAATGAGGCCATTCAGTCCATCGAATTTAATTCACCATTTGATCATGGCCGATTAGTTTCTCAAACTCATTCTTCTACATTCTGCCTTTGATCTGCTTACTTAACAAGAGCTTATTTGTCTCTTTCTTAAATACGTTCAATTACTTGGCCTCCGCAGTCTTCTGTGACAGTGAGTTCCACAGATTCACCACCCTCTGGCTGAAGAAATTCCTGCTTATCTCAGTTCTAAACAGTTCATCCCTTCACTTTGAGGCCCTAGTCTCTCTACTAATGGAAATATCTTCTCCATGTCCCCTCTATTCAGAACTCTCAGGACTTTGAAAGTTTCAATCAGGTCCCCTCTCATCTTTCTAAACTCCATCGATCAAAGGCTCGGAATCCTTACCCACTCCTCATATGGTAAAATCTTCATCTCTGGGATCATTCTTGTAAACGTCCTCAGGACCCCCTCCAAGACCAGCAGATCCTACCTTAGATACAGGTCCAAATCTGCTCACCATACTCAAACTGCCATCTGACAATCTCTCCCACTCATGGAAATATCTCTCCATGTCTCTTCTATCCAGATATCTTGGTATTCTGTAAAATTCAATAAGATTCCCCCTTCATCCTGCTAGACTCCATGAAGTACAGACCCAGAGTCCTCAATTACTTCTCATACAACCAGCTCTTCATCTCTGGACTTCCTCCAAGGCCAGTACAATCTTCCTTAGATATGGGATCCAAAGCTGTTCACAATATTTCAAATGCAATCTGATCAGAACTTTTTACAGCAGTACATCTCTGCTATTGTATTCTAATCCTCTTTAAATGAATGCTAACATTGCATTTGCCTTCCTAACTGCTAATTGAACCTGCATGTTAAGAGAATCATGAACTAGGACTCCTAAGATCTTTTGTCTTTCAGATTTCAAAGCCTTTCCACAGTAGTATTCTATGCCTCTATTCTTCCTACCGAAGAGCATAACCTCATACTTTCCCACAAAATGTTAAATGTCCAGAGCCTAGCGGCCTTTGTGCAGAGAGAATCAGAACTAATACAGATTGCGGACCTGAAACATTGACTTTGTTTCTGTCCTGTAATAATAGGTGCAGTGGACCAGGGTTCCCAGGGTAAGTGGATAGCTGGCCTACTGCCTCCACTCTACCATTGTGACTCTGTCCTTTGGCAATATTTTGATGTCAGTGTAAATCTGACACACCAGCTGGAAAAGTCCAGACAGCATTTGGAGAATGATTTTAATGGGGCCTTAAATGAGTCTAATAGGCTACTTGCCACTTGCACATTGGTAGCTGCCACTCTCTCTGATGCTCCAAAACCTGAAATGGCTTAGAGGTGTAATCACAAAGGAGACTGGCTCACTGTCAGATTAATGGAAATTTTGGGCCTATCTGGCTCTGGTTACAGAATGAAGGGGCTGCTTAAATATTAACATTATATGTAGATTTCATGCAATTTCATTGTTGACTTTATTAATAATAAACCCTCTATTTAACAGTGGTAGGACAAAATATTTACTGAGTAGAAATCACGGCATGTTATATCATGTTATACTCCACAATTGGTATTGTACAAAGGAGTTTGCAGTAATGTTTAATGAAGCTCATAAAAGAAAGGGAGGAAAAAATCCATATCATGAAATGAATAGGGGAAAAGATCACTAACGTGATTTAATGCAATGGCTTCTTTATTAGGGCTCACAAAATCCTGAAAATTAAAGATTCTCACCTTAATCTCCAACTTCTTGCTTCGTTACTCCATGTGAAAGTAATGCAGAAATCATCATATAATTTCCTATGTAATAGATAAAGCAAATCGAACCAAGTGAACCAAAAATAGAAGTTGCTGGAAAAGCTCAGTTTTGAGGAAGGGTCACTGGATCCGAAACATTAGCTTTGATTTCTCTTCACAGGTACTGCCAGACCTGCTGAGCTTTTCTACAGCAGCCACAATTCTTTTGGTTTTTAAATCAAGTGAACCCTTTGTTTCATTTAAGATTGAATGGGTTTAACTTGTTAGGATTGAATCTGGAAAACTGTACAAGTGTACCATTTGCAGTTACTTACGGCACAAAGCTGTTCACAAGTGTACTGATGAAATATAAATTATTCCAGCACTGCCTCATTCCCACAGACTGTCAGTTGCATTCTGGGAGCTGGAGCATATAACAGGAAAGGGAGTACATTTAGGAGTCTCCAGTTGTCTCTGGTTGAATACAAAGCTGCACAACTAAGTTTTGAGACACTGACAAATGATAAAGACATTTAAGAATGTAAGATCAAAGATCCAAACAGAATCCAAGCATCAGAATTGTTTTAATCAAAGTAGCAACAGGCAAATGTTTCCTGTCAGGCCCCCAAACATTTTGACTTGCCTCAGGCAAACTGTATGATCATAATCTAAATACTGGGAGAGTGAGTATACTGATATACCAAGTACCCGTGACTGAAGAAAACTGAAGAAGAGTTGTCAGATAATCTCACACTTTCATTTGTTTGCAAAATAAAAAAGATGATGTTTCAATTTGAACGTGCAATCGTGATATAGCTGGCCTTGAGCAAAATGGTCCTGATCATTAGACAGCACTAATATTCAAAAGCAGTGAGTGTGCAACATGTAATTGTTTATCTGAATGATAATGATTCCAAACTGGTGGAAAATTCATACGCAGGTGGTCCCTTTAAGGTAGCCCAGAAAGAGGGAACTTGCCATCTTGTGTGTCCTGCACATTCCCTAAGACTTTGGCATGGTCTAAAATGGTGGGGCTGAAAAAGCACAGCAGGTCAGGCAGGATCCGAGGTGCAGGGGAATCAACATTTCAGTCATACGCCCTTCATCAGGAATGCCAATTGCAGCAATTCCAGTCTCCAAGATTTCATTAGAAATGATGGAAATTTCAGAATGACTAAAGCTATGGATTCATGTTATTTTGTCAAGAAAATCAGGTTTGTAAACCTTACTTTACATTGGAAATCTTTGTGTTTCGTTACATGCTGTCTGAAGACACTCGTGGAATGATAGGACAAAAATTTGCAACTTTAAGAGTTGACCTGAATGACATTTACCCAGTGGCAACAGGACAGTAACAGGGGTATACAGGGTAATCACCACAGTCTTCCCCATCCTTGCTCCCAGTATGGCCACCACCATTTTCATTTGGGGCTTTGGCAGCAAAGCTGACTTCATTTAGATGGATTATGATTTGTGACATGAAATTTACAGTGGTAGAAAATTCCTGATGCAGCTTCGATCTTCTTGTGTACAAACTGCCCTTTCACTGCACTTGCTCATTCCTGACAGCAGAATCTAAGCAATAGTCAGCAAAGTAGCCACTATAAACTACTCTGAGAGGAATTCTAAAATTGAAAGCTATAGAGAATGCTGTCGAGTCAGGAAGAGCTGCTGGCCCAGCTATCTCTTTCACCATTGCCTTTTCTCCACCTCCCAGGAAATTGTTTCTAGACTGAGCTTTGCAATGCATTCCCACCTCCTCAATCAGCACAGCATGTTGGAGCATCTGAAACAGTGAGGCAGCTCACCACGGTTATTTAAAGTAGTCCGGCATCTCCACAGGAAATTGGGTGTGAGCTGTAAGTCACCTCTCCTGCTGCCTGCCTGAAGCTGGCCCAGAGCTAAAATCTAATTTCATGTTTCTCCAAGTAAATAAATTATCATGGCTCCATTGCACGGCACAGTGAGCAAGCAGAGCCACTTTTCTGAAAGAAAATATTAGCGGCAAGAAATAACAAAAGAATCAATCTGGGTTACTCGTGCACACAACACCCAGTGTCCAAACCGATAACAGACTGGCGAATAACAATGGCTGGACAGTGCTAAGTAGAAAAGGATGAAGGAAGCAGGGGAGAAAGAACTGAAAACATTGTGGAAATCTGTTTTGTAATGGCCAGCATTATGGACAGTTACAAAGCGCGTACTGCAGAGAAATGGGTGCTCGATGGATCAGTGAAATTGACAATCGCTGAAGTAAGTGCCTTTTAGCAAAGACTACCTGCATTTACTGAAAATGGTTCATTTTCCTCAAGGAGTAAATTTTTGCCATAAAGGAAAATGGAAGCTATCAATCACGCCCTATCAACCTGTTATGCGCCAGTTCTCTGCAAGTTGTGCACAAGCACATTGTTCATAGACCTGCTATGTTGGCTTCAGACGACCACAGACAAATGCTTGGAAAAATGCAGGTTTAACATGGACACAGCACAATCTTATTTAGATGAAGATGAAAAACAGATTATTCAGTACAAAAAAAGGGTCATTTACCCTTAAGTATCTCTGATTTTTTATTGCAGAGTACAAGCTTAACTTAAGAGTTTTAAGTAAATCGCCAAATAAGACATGGTTCAAATGATAAAATTGCTTTAAGTTCAACTTTCCAAAGAAAAGTGCACAATTTCATCGATATTTAGAGGCAGAGAATATGTTAAGCAAAGAGTTGACACTGAACCGATAAAATACTTTATGTTAAGCTCCAGTTGATTGTATTATGAGAAATATATAAAAGATGGAGCATAATTCACCAGATTATTCATGGAGTTTAGAAGAATGATTCTTATTGAAACATATAAGATTCTGATTCTGGTAGGTGTGGAGAATATGTCTTCACTTAGGAAGTGTTTCAAATTAGAAGACAGTATTCTGTTGTTCTGTTTCACTTCTTAAAAATTAAAATGCAAAGACATTTATTCCTAGAATTTTCTACCCCACAGAATTGTGGAAGCTAGATAATGGAGGAGTTGTCTGTGGTACTGTCGTTAAGACTCAGCTAATGTACAGATACCTGGGTTTGAATCCTGCCATGGCAGATGGTGGAATTTAAATTCAACACAAATCTAGAATTAAGAGTTTAATGTTGATCATGAATCCATTGTCAATTGTTGGAAAAGCCCACCTGGCTCACTAATATCCTTCAGGAAAGGAAACTGCCATCCCGAGCTGGTCGAGCCTACATGTGACCCACAGCAATGTGGTTGACTCTTAAATGCCCTCTGGGCAATTACAGATTGGCAATAAATGCTGACCTAGCTAGTGATGCCCTTATCAATGAAATCAAATTCGCTGAAAATATTTAAATGAGATGAAATGATGATTGCCAGTGATAGGTTATGATTGGTCAAGATGAAGAGCATAAATTTAAAATGACTGCAAATAGAAAGAGTAATCTTTGGGAAAAAATATTTTTACAACAACAACACTAAAAATATACAATTCAGAGCCAAAAACTGTTTTGGGAGTCGAGTCTGCAAACACTTTTCAAAGGCAAATGGCTCATTTAATGTTATTGGTCTTCCAAAAATACAGGGAGTAAGCAGCAAGGTTGCAATTAGATTTGGAAGCTCATTTGGAGCAAGATGCAAGTTTAGACCCGTTGTACAGAATGGCCTCATTCTGAGCTGTAGCATTCTCTGATTCTGTAAGATGCCTTTTCTTGAGGAAATGAGCATGTATGTTTGCATACCAGCAACAAGAAATAGGTGGCATTTGAATAGCACCGTCATTTACAGTTTCAGGTGAAATGAACTGCCAATGTCAATGCATTGTTGAAAAACTAGCTCAACAATGTATTTCCTGACCCTGGTTTGTTATCGTTCACTCAACATGACCTTAAAAGTATAAATGCTGGGAGAGCAAGCTACAATTATGAGCACACCTCTACATTCAAAGTGGGAAGGTAAGGTTGATGGTGCCTGAGATAGTAAATACCTCTTTTTATCTGCACTTCCATAGACACCGTGGAAAACAGTCCTGAGTCAAAGACTTAATTTATTATCCATTTAGTACACTGAAGAGGCTGTTAGTCTCCACTCTTAGAATTTCTAGTGATCTGCACAAAAGCAATTTACAGCTTTGTAAGCGGGGCCACAGCTGCAATCACGGTGGAATATTATTTCATCGGACACAGTGTTCATGACAAAGCAAAATAAAACTTCAAGGACGTAGCTCTTAAGCAGAAACAAACAATGGTTTTAAATCTCAGAGAAAATCAAAGAGAATTTAAATCTTGCAGCAATATATTTCTTGTGCTTTTCAAGACGACACCACAATGGTCACGTGCAGAATAAAAATAGATTTGAAATAGAAGACTAACAATGGAAGTGGGAGAAATGCTGCAGAGAGTTGAATCTTTTCATATTTTAGCAAAATTCCAAGTTTATCCAGTTCCATAGGCATTTCACTCCATGAGGCTGAGTGAGATTGCTACCTGGGTCAGTACTGGGTCCTGAGTGAGTAGAGATGTCCAGCAGTGTAGAAAGAAGAACAATCATCTTCTGTATACCACTAGGGTAAATGTCACCATCTTCTCTGATCTACTTGGAATTCTATGACTGTTTGCACTTGATCTGCATGGCTGACCACAGCCCAAACATCACACTGTCAGGACATGGATCCCTGTACTTGAATAGGACCAAGTTCCTGACTGACCATGTCCACACCCTGCAATAGGTATGACTTTGATATAACAGTGCATCGCCATAGTGACATGCCAGCCACTTATCCAAGTGATAGATTGCTCAGTGCTCCCCACAAGTCGCCTGCCTCTTCCGCTGATTAAAAAGCAATGCAAGTATGCAAGTAATAGAGGCTTGTAACTATGGTAAGAAAACAATGCAGCCCACACAGAGGTTGGCAGCCTTTAAGTCAGTACACTGAGGCTGCAGCTAAAGTGAGTGAGTGCTAAAGTGAGTGAGCAGTAATGAAGCAAGCTAAAAGCCATAAGATGCATGCTTCAATGTCTCAGCATCCTGGGCATATTCCTGAGATACCAATCTGCCCATGCACTCAAAGCAGATTCACCTAAAGAACCATGCTGTTTCCATACTGTAAGTAATTTAATCTAATCTAAAAAATCCCTGGCCTCCAAAGTACTGAAGGGTTGGTGAGGTGTCTGAGAGCAGCCATAATGATGTGTGGAGACCGGTGATTTGCCAATGTCGATTTGTTTGGGTCAAGGAATAGGAAGCATGCAGGGATGCTGTTCAGAGTAAGCATCAGCACAATGACCAGGGTAAGCATTTATGGAACTACAACCACCAGGGACCTGTTCTGATTCACAAGTTTGCAGGGTTTGGTTTTTCAGCGGTGGAGAGGAGAACTTGAAATGATGTATAAATAAATTGAGTTGGGATTTTGTTAAAATGAAAATATTTAGAAATAAGGTAGTCTCCATCGAATGATGAAATCTGTAAACTGCTGTTTAAGTCACAAGGGGAAGTTCAAGAGCATTTTCTTGATGTTAAGAATCAGATTTGTTTTTCAATCTTACTGTATTTGTACATCTTTCTCGTCATTATTCACATCACTTCACAGATTGGAAAATTCTGTCTGTACAATACATTTAAAAAGATAGTGGATATTTGTATTCAAGAAAAGATTCTTATATGTTTGGTTAGTCTAGCTAGGAGAGATTACAGAGTCATCAATAGGTTTAAATGATAACTCCATTACATATTACATAAATTTACAGAAGAATGACTAACTCTGTAGAAGCCATGATGCTCCTCTCTGTTATAAGATCCGATATCATAGTGGGAGGTTTCCTCACACTGTCCCAGAGATTAAACCTTTCAAATCTTTATACAGCAGAGATTTTCCTCTTTGTTGGCTTATGGAGACTTTTCAATTGTCAGATGCAACAAAGAAGATAAAAGAGAATAAACACACGACACCAAGCCTACACCACAGAGGCCTGGGAATTCCTAGGACTATCTAAATGGGTCTTTTGGAGTGCATCCAGTGTAGATCCAGGCCCCAATTCTAATTTTACTGCAGATGGTATTCCCAAACACACATCTCACTGATGGCCCTTTTGATACCCAAGCCTTAGGCTCCTAACAAAACTGTCAGCAGCGCTGGGAGTTAGACTAACTACACAATCTGCAGTAATTTTATAACAGTCCAAAAATAGCAACTGAAAAACAGCTACTTATCAATGTTCTTCACGTTCTTTCCAGCTTCTCCCCTAGATACATATGCACTTATTTACACATCATAATTTTCTAAATTTTACTAATTTTACTTAATTTACTTTACTTACCAGTTCAGACAGCCATTCTTTTTACACTCTTAGCCATTAGCACATTCAAAATGTTTGTATCAGATTCAATTAACCGACCCGTTTATTATTCTGCCCTTTCGGTGATGGAAACTCAATCTAGCTGCATCTTTTAATTTTTATTTAAATTTCTGGAAGACCAGGTTTGCAACATGGTAATTACCTCATTTGCAGAATTTACTGCAAAACAACATGCCATTCAATACGCAGACTCGATGTTGATGTTTATGTTCCATATCAGTCTTCTCAATTCTTCATTATCTAATCTTTTCAGCATATCTATTACTTTCTCCCTCATATACATATACAGCAACTGCACTCGATATCTTAACCAATCAGCATGGTAGCAACTTCCACACCCCAACAATTCTGCTCATAAAGAAAGCACTTCAGAAATGTTAATTGGATTTTAGAATGACTATCTTATGGTGATCTCTGGTTTACAACCTTCAGAACTAAATATTTATTCTTAAATGTCTAGAATTCCTTTGAAATTTTAAGGGTCGCTATTTGGTCAGGCCTTAGCCATTTCTCTTTGGTGACAAGAGTGTCAATTTAGTTTGGTATTCCAATTCAACAAGTTCAATTGTCACCAACCCAAAATGTTAACTCACATTTTCTCTCGACAGAGGACACCTGAGTTGTTGAACATTTTCAGTATTTGCTGGGATTTTTTGTCAGATTTCCAGTGTTCACTTTTTCTTTTTTTTTTGCTCAGATCAATGTATTGCTTTTTTGGTCTATAATATTACAGTAAAGCCACACAAAGTCAAATTGCAACAAGTCAAAATCCACCTCTGGATTCCTGCGTATTTGTGTTCAGGATAGCCCTGACCTAGTCCATCTCTATGCTCCATGTCAAAAAAAAATGAAGATACTGTGATGCAGTAAGCATGCGAAAATTGTAGCAAACAAAAACAGAAATTGTTGGAGAAACTCAGCAGGTCTGGCAACATCTGTGGAGACAAAACAGAGTTAATGTTTGGAGTTAGATTAGATTAGATTAGATTACAGTGTGGAAACAGGCCCTTCGGCCCAACAAGTCCACACCGACCCGCCGAAGCGCAACCCACCCATACCCCAACCCCTACATTTACATTTACCCCTTACCTAACACTACAGGCAATTTAGTATGGCCAATTCACCTGACCTGCACATCTTTGGACTGTGGGAGGAAACCGGAGCACCCGGAGGAAACCCACGCAGACACAGGGAGAATGTGCAAACTCCACACAGACAGTTGCCTGAGGCGGGAATTGAACCCTTCTACTGAAGTCTTCACTGGACTTGAAATTTTACTCTTTTTTTCTCTCCACAGATACTGCCAGACGTGTTGAGTTTCTCCAGCAATTTCTGTTTTTGTTTAGATCACCAACATCCACAGTTCTTTGTTTAAATTTTAGGTGAAAAGTATATTTGTTTCTCAATTCACTCAGTCCTTACATTTGCTTGACCTTGCACAGTGAGAAACATATTGGGAACTAGCTGTGGAAAAGCTAAGTAATCTTTACAAGCAGTCTTCAGGTAAGTGTGACTCAGTCAGCCATGTCAACACAGTCAAATGTCTTTTTCTTGTTTTTCTGTTGCAGAGCAAAATCCTGGACCATTATTGCAGCCTTTGTGGTACAGGTAGCCAAGTGAGCATGCATTCAGTAGAATCTTCAGCAGCATCAACATCCTCAGCCTTAATTCCATGGAAAGATTCTCAATATCACGTGAAAATTGGCCATGATTTTACATCGGGACATTGCCAAACTCCAACATAGTTAGTCAGCATGGTCACATGACAGGCTTGTGCAAGTTTATTTAAACCAGAGAGTTATCCGTCCAGAAATTTGATTAATCACAGGCATCCTTCTATCAGATTTCCTATATCCTGGCCTGAGAGACTGACAACTGCGACACAACTAAGTTTTGGATTATCAGATTTTTGCCTCATTTTGATTTCACTATACTTACAACTTTCTATTTGTAGCTGGTCATCACCCTTCACTCAAAGTAGGCAGGAGGAAGATAGACAATATATTCAAGAGTTAGTCCCTTAATGACCATTAAGATCACAATCAGCTAATTGAAAGTGAGGACTGCAGATGCTGGAGATTAAAGTCCAGAGTGTGGTGTTGGAAAAGCACAGCAGGTCAGGCAGCATCCGAGGAGCAGTAGAATTGATGTTTCAGGCAAAATCCCTTCATCAGGGCTTTTACAAACAATATTTATTCTCTCAAACGTTTCACACAACTATGCATTAAATCCAATCACATTTGGTCTTTAAAACAGAAGTTTTAAGGACAAATCGCTGAACCTACCATAGAGTCTGTGGCTCAGAGAGCTCTATGCCCTCATGATTGGAGGACATATTAGAGAGAATAATGGATAAGACCTTCAGAAAACTCTGCACTGTGGCAGTGTGATTTTCGGACTCCATGATGGAGCATTAAACAAGAGGTAGAATCATCAGCATTTGCAACCAATGCGCTCTCTCAACTAGAGAATTGGAGAATATTCTGGTGGTAAGCATCCGACCATCAGGATGAAGGGCATTTGCCCAAAACATTGATTCTCCTGCTCCTCTGATGTTGCCTGACCTCTGTACTTTTCCAGCACTATACTGTCAACCACAATCAGCTAATGCCTATTCAGCTCAAGTTCACTGGATAAGATCAGTGCGAACAAGTCAGTTTGATATGTAAAGCCTGGCCATAAACCAAAGTAAATTTGAAAAAGGTACATGATAAGACAGTCAAGTATTTCTTCCAGAGGCTTCTATTCTTATTTACATAACAGTGGAAATAATTACTCATTTATGCACAAAAGATTACAGTTTGCTTTACCGTGCAATATTTTCTGAGGCTTAATCCCGGCAGTGGTTCTAAAATGTGTACTAAGAAAGTTTGATTATATAATCTTATTTCTTTGTTTTAGACAAATTTTCTTCGTCAATCTTCTGACTGATGACAGGTTCTTGGTAATTATTTGTCAAACCAGGGCAAAGTGCCTTGATCTTTTCCTCATGAAAAGAGCCAGATCAAGGCTTCTGTCCAATTCAGATGTAACATGGGCTTAAAGGCACTCATTAATCTACGGGCTAACTACCTAGTCAACCATGCTAACTGAACTTCCCCTTTAGACAAAGAGGAAAACAGATATGGTGAAAAAATACACACAATATTTATTCTCTCTAATGTTTCATGCAACTATGCATTAAATCCAATCACATTTGGTTTTTAAAACAGAGGTTTTAAGAACAAATCGCTGTGGCTCAGACAGTTTTGCGTTCTCACGGTTGAAGGATATATTAGAGAGAATAATGGATAAGAGCTTTAGCAAACTCTGCATTCTGGTAGTTGATTTTCAGACCTCATAATGGAGCATTGAACAAGAGGTAGTATCACAAGCATTTGCAACCAATGTGATCCATCAACTAGAGAATTGGAGAATATTCTGGTGGTATGCATCTGACCAATAGACATACACAATAGACAATAGGTGCAGGAGTAGGCCATTCTGCTCTTCGAGCCTGCACCACCATTCAATATGATCATGGCTGATCATCCTTAATCAGTATTCTGTTCCTGCCTTATCTCCATAACCCTTGATTCCACTATCCTTGAGAGCTCTATCCAACTCTTTCTTAAATGGATCCAGAGACTGGGCCTCCACTGCCTTCTGGGGCAGAGCATTCCACACAGTCACCACTCTCTGGGTGAAGAAGTTTCTCCTCATCTCTGTCCT
>NC_057739.1:15188475-15290101 GCF_004010195.1 Chiloscyllium plagiosum | reverse complement strand
CTGCCACCCAGCTTAGTATCATCAGCAAATTTGTTAATGTTATTACTAATACCATCTTCTATATTATTAACATATATTGTAAAAAGCTGCCATCTCAGTCCTGATCCCTGCGGTACCCCACTGGTCACTGTCTGCCATTCAGAAATGGAGCCGTTTATCACTACTCTTTGTTTCCTGTCAGCCAACCAACTTTCAATCCAAGTTAGTACTTTGCCCCCCAATACCATGCGCCCTAATTTTGCTCACTAACCTCAAAAGCTTTCTGAAAGTCCAGGTACACTACATCCACTGGATCTCCCTTGTCCATCTTCAGAGTTACATCCTCAAAAAATTCCAGAAGATTAGTCAAGCATGATTTCCCCTTCATAAATCCATGCTGACTCTGACCTATCCTGTTATTGCTATCCAGATGTGTCGTAATTTCATCCTTTATAATATACTCCAGCATCTTTCCCACCACTGAAGTCAGACTAACTGGTCTATAATTTCCTGCTTTCTCTCTCCCACCTTTCTTAAAAAGTACATACTGCACACTAATATACACATTTTTCCACATTCTATCAGCAATCCTCCAGCATGCTGTGGGGAGAAAGGGTTGCTGCAGAAGGGACAGCAAATGTAGTTAAATTGATGCGTCTTCTACTCTACATGTGATGATCCAGATTTCACTGCAGAGCTCAGAGACATGACCATAAAATGTTCCACATGAGTTTCTCAGGTAATGAAGATACTTCAGAGGGGATATCATGTCATCTCAATTCTATTGAAATATATGTACACTTCAATTCTTGTCCTTTATGAAGATATGCAATTATAGCCATGTTCTTCTGTAGCATTTTTGATCCATTCCAAGATACAATTTATGTCTTACTCAGTGATTCAGGTCATAGACACTGTCATAATAGTCTTGGCTTTCTTTCAGCAATAAATAATTGATCAAATTACAAGGGCATAGATCGAGCAGCACTGCTTCTTAATTTCATTCAGAACTTTTCATTGATGTGCGATATGTTATGTTGTATGATGCCAGCAATTTTATATCTTAACTTTCACTAGTTTTTGAACTCACTTCACCTGCATTGGTTAAGTAGCTAATTTACATGAAACAAATTATATTCAATTTATGATATTAACAAATATTTGTGCATTTCAAATTTTGGCACAAATTTTGGGAGCTCAACAACCATCGACATGAAAGCTCTGAAACCATCTTGATGTCTGAAAATTCCAGTCTCCACAAGGCAATCATTTTTTTTCTCTCCGTGAATCTCTTCTCTCTTATCCAGAAGATACAAATTCCTCCTGGAGTACAACTCCATCCCTGAAATTGAGTTCTCCAATTTCAAATAACCTCCCTTCCCATCCCCGACTCCCTTCCCAGCCCCTCCCCCTTCCTTCCATTCTTCTCAGCCACCTACCAGATTCATCCCTCCCATCATCAACGGGGTCATACCATCTACCTGTACTCACCTGTCCCCACCTCACCATCCTGTCCCCCCCACCCCACCCCCTTTATCTGCAGATCCTCATACACCCACCCCCAGAACCGAAATGATGCTGCCTGGCTTGCTGTGTTCTTTCAGCCTCCTGTGTGTCTACCTCCATCAGTACTGGCTGGCACAGGATTACCCTTCATGTGTAAACTTAATCATCAACCAGTTGCACATATAATATGTCCAGGCCTTTAACTAATATCATGGAAGATTAATCAAATAGGTCCTATTTACGAAAGAAGTACAGATCAAATCCAAGAATTTCCTTTTATCATTCAGGTTTTTGCTCATTCACTTATCCTGTATAAATCCCTTTAAAGCTTTTTTTTACTTCTTCCAACAGAACCCCCAGTCTTGTATCATCAGCAGAAGTGGAAATATTACATTTTTGTTTCTCATACTCAAATCTCTGACATAGATTGTGAACAGGTAGACAAAACTAAAGCAGATCCTTGCAGCAGGACCTGTTATATTCCCAGATGAGACGACCTAATTTGTGTAACAACCTGGTTAGGAGCTAGTAACTTATTCTCTTTAATGTAGACAAAGTTAAAGACCCCAGGTATTGTCAAACATCTAGCCTCTGAATTTGCTCACTCTCTAAGTCAATTTGCCTGAAAGACTGCCAGCCTCCCAGTAGTTCAATCACTTTTCATAAGACTGCATTCCCAGGATTTCTGAGGCTGCTAATTAATGACACAACTTCTGCCTTTCGCTAAATATCTAGATTTATCCAGTTGGTACTACTTCCAAATTTCTCTGAGCTCCAAAACTCTGCATCCTTGATTCTCTTTTCCAACTGACCTACTTCCGAGACTGCGTTGCACAATTACAGACAGGCTAAACATTTGGTTTCAGCTTCTCAGCTGCTGCCAAAAACTGTTCACTTTCCAACTACTCCATCTCTTCTCCAAATATTGCTTCCTGCTAAGCTTCACAAGGCTGCACATCAGCATCTAATCACTTGCACAATTTCTGCTCTCTGGCCTCGCTGAACACAAGCAAATGCTATGGGCCATCAATGATTCCAAATAAATGTAACTATTTTGGCAAACATTGAGTCACCTCTCTAACTTTATCACTGATACAGCTAATTGCTGATGACTGACCCTTGAACTGAGTGACCTAGCACTGTTGAAGTTCCTGTCCTTATTACTAGACAGAATCAGATGTGACCAAAAGTAAATCATCTTATAATTAAATGTTCCATCACCTAAATTAATTAGCACAAATGAATACAAAAATGGATTTATTATATATCTCTCTCTTCACAACTGAACAACCTTAGAATGACTGTTTGTTCCTGCCATTAACCAAACCTCAATCCATATCAGTATATTATCCCAAATCCATGTGCTCTAATTTTGTTTACCAGTCTCCTGTGCAGGACTTCCATCTGAAGTTTTCTGAAAATCCACATACACCAGTTACCCCTTATCTAGTATGTCTTATCTAATAGCCTGCCAAACATGATTGTTCTTTTATAAATCCACCTTAACACTGTCCAATATGTTTTCAGTGTCCAGTTGTCACATCCATACGAGCAGATTTTTCCGATAACTGATTTCAGGCTAACAAATCTATAGTTAAATTTTTTACTTTTCCCTCCTTTCTTAATTAGTACATGGTATTTCCAAACTTCAGAGACAATTCCAGAACCTACAGAATCACGAAGATGGAAGTTGAAGAAAGGTTCAAACCTAACAGGCCAAAAGGAAGTGAGGTCGTGTGAATGTGAGTGATTTAGTGAGGGGCTGCATTTGAAGGGGGTAACCTGAGACGGAGTCTGTGAGGAAGGGTAGGAATTTGTGAGACAAAGAGTGAGCTAAACATCCACATAATCTTGACGAATCCTTCTGTTTCTCTCCCCAAGAACCTGTCTTTAAATCAGGCTGAGGGAAGGAAAAGAGATCCCAGGATGAAAGGTATCCCCTCTTTCAATCCCCAAATTCATAAGAATTCTGCTGAATATGAACTATACAATATTGCATGTTAATTACATGGAAGCCTTAGCTCGACACTGCTCACCACCCACATCCCTGATGATCAGAACTTGGAGCACTGTTTTTCTCTTGAGTAAAGGCAAAACACTGCAGAAGATTTCATAGGAGGAGTCAAAACATTAACCTTGCTTCTCTCTCCATAGCTTTGGAGTTTCTCCAACATTCTCTGTCTTTGTTCCTATCTTTCTCTCCCTAATTCTACTTCTAATGGGAAAAGTCAAAGAATGTTTTTAGTAGTCAGCTCTGCTCGTTGGCAGTTTTCATTGATCTTTCTTATTAATTATCCAATTATGACATTTTCATTAAATCATCAATACATTGTTTCTGTATACTTTTAAAATTGATTTCAATGATGTACTGGAACTTCCTATTCTGAAATTTGCTTGCCAGTCTCTTGAGTGAGGGAAAAGAAAGGAAACCTGGCCCCTAATGTAATTGAACAACCCTGATTTAGATTTGAGACTGGATTTAAAACCACAATAGTTTAAGGTTGTATAAAGTGCTTTGCAACTGACTGACTTTCTTTGATCAAATGTCAACAATGGCTCTACAGTGGCTAAGCAAGTATAATCCTCAGAGCGTACTGCAGCAGTTCGCCAAGGTTACTTTGGCTGGATTAAGATCTCCTGCATCCTTCATCATCAAAATGGACAAAGTACCAACAATTCCCAAGTTATCTCTCTGCTGGATACTATCACTGCACTTTCATTGTTGCAGGGTCAAGAAGCTGAAATATCAGAGCCAACACTCTTGCATGACTAGCATCCAACAATCTAAAGACTGCAGAATGTGCTGAGAAAATCAACAAGTCTAGTGGCATCTGTATTTTTCTTTTCATTCAAAATTAACTTTTAATTTCTTAAAATAAATTCTGTCATTGATTTAGGCACCATGGTGGGGTGACTTATAAAACATTTCATTGTAATTTTCATGTTAAAGTACATGTGACAATAAATTTCTACTCTGTTCTATTCTACTGCTGTTCTATTTTATTCTTCAATGCTTCAAAGAAGAAGGCCTACTATTACCATCTTCTCTGAGTAACTAGCAATGTGTAGTAAACACAGACATCCTAACCTCGTCCACATCAACAGAAATATAAATCTTATCTACTTTATGTCTAAAATACATACATACTCATAAACCATACACGCCATTAAATAACAAAAGATTATAAGACCATAAGAAACAGGAACAGGAGTAGATCATTTGGCCCCTTGAGTCTGTTCCACTATTCAATAGGATCATGACTGATCTGACATTCCTCAAGTCCACTTTCCTGCCTTTTCTCCGTAACCCTAGATTCCCCTACCGATCAAGAATCTCTCTCAGCCTTAAATATATGCAAGGACTCTGCCCCACAGCTGTCTGTGGGAAGGGAATCCAAAGACTCACAAATTCTGAGAGAAGAAATTCCTCCTCAACTCACTATTAAATTGTCACCCCTTTATTCTGAAATTCAAAATGAAAGCTGAAAATGCTGGAAACATTCACTAGGTCAATGGAAATAGTGACAGATTTATCATTCCTGGGAGTAAACTTTAAGTGAAAGATCATTGATTCAAAATTTTTGAGTGAATTTTAATACCTAAAACAGGTGTGTTGTAATCACGTACAACTATTAAATCTTACCTGACTCCAACCTATCCAGAACTCCCTTTTGCCTTGTACCTCCCCCACATCAGACCAATCTCCTTTCTTATATTGTGAACAAGGATCATACACATTCCTAATAGCAGCTCCCTATGTCAGGCTGTGGCTTACTCTGGCGTGCTCCCCACTTGAATAAATATGTCATTCAAGCTGACTTCTGACCAAAGATCTTGGAATAGGATAATATATGCACACTTTCCTGACTGCAATTCATTCTGTCCCACCCATACAGTCCACCTCAGACAAGACAGCAATTCTCTCTTCATGCATTCTGAATATCCCAAAACCAGTGCAGAACTGGTTTAGCTGACTTCTGACTTCCCAAATCCAGAAGCATGGCAGCAGTGGTTAGCACTGCTCCCTTGTAGCACCAGGGTTGCAGGTTTAATTCTACCAGGTGATTGTGCAAAATCCACACAGACCTTCCCTCCCTTCTGTGTGGGTTTCCTTCAGGTGCTCTTGCTTCTTCTCACAATCCAAAGATGTGCAGGTTGGGTGAGTTGCACATAGTGTCCAGGGATATGCAGGCTACTTGGATAATCCATGGGAAATGCAGGGTTATAGGGATGCAGTGCGGTGCTTTTTGGATGGTCTGAGGGATCCTATGATCTCTTTGGCATCACACAATAGTTTGAAAGACCAGATCTGGAACCTGGAATCTTTTGGTTCCATGGCCTTGTCCATAACTCAGATATTAACAGTCATGTCATTTTTGGGTCTTGCAATTTTTATTCATCTATGTTGTTGTCATGAAATTTAGGGAAACAAAACCCAGTTTGTAGTTGCCATGGATTCACAATAACAAACTGTCCAAAATGTGTGGCATAAAATAAGAAGAAAACCCAATATGAGTGTTTAGCATTGGTACACTGAGTGGTTACTGTCCTTTGACTTTTGGAGTTTTAGCCTTGGGACAGTGTAAAGGGGGCTTTACACTTCTATTATGCCTTCAAAGCATCTTGTGTGGATAGCAGAAGATTTCATTACCAGTGAAGGTGGTTTTACCACTGACATACCTTTGCCTCAATAAGCAACAAACAAAAGAAAAAAAAAAGAAACACTTGTCCTTCTATCTTTGATTTAATGAGCTTCCTCAATGATTTTTCATCAAATCACTGAGTCTTCAAAGTTGAAAGATGTATGCAAATTCGCCATTTTTACTGATGCTGCCAATTGAGCTGAAAAGGATTCATCGTTAAGCAATGTGCACTAAAAGGTTTAACTGGCTGAAAAATTAATTATAAATTATTGTGTAGAAATTACCTCTATTTATTTGATCAATACAAATGATTCTCTCATTGCTAATGCAATTTCCATTATAGATTACAATACGCCTGAAATACTCTGTACCCAGGCCTTATGATTATGAAGAACATTAAAATCTCTCACTGACGTATGACATGAATTAATTTTGCTCCAAAGCTGCAAGCACTTTTGCGTAGGTTGACATCGACAGGTTGATGTCTTCGAGTTAAAACCACAAGCGACCACAAGGGACCCATATTTTAAACGGGTTAAAGCTTCAATTGGTCAAGTGTTAAATCGTAATGCAAATTTAAATATGAACAGATGCATGTCCAGCAATTGCAAGTTTTATTTTGGATTTCAACTCTTTTCTTTTTAAGTTCAGCTTGTTAAATAAAAATAAATATTTCCATAAATTGTATAAATTGGTCTGCACCACTGTTTTATTATGATATAAAAATGGAGATGATTAACAATTTGCTTTAAAAGAAAACCAATCATTTTGTCTAAACACGCTCTCAGGATCCAAGTGTAGTTTGGAACTTGAAACGTTTGGCCCAGAGAGAGAGAGAGAGAGAGACATTGCCAGTGTTTCTCAAGACACTCAGTAATTCTCTGCTTTATATTGATTTTACCGATTTTGTTATAATTTTTAACTGAAGAAACTAATGAACAATTTTAATTTCTTTCAGAATATTCTGTTCAGTGAAATGAAAGCTATTTCTTCTTGTCACGAAAAATGAAACCATATCAAAAAGGTCCTCTTTGTTTCGACTGATAAATGTATAATTCTGTTTGATGCTGAACAAACCAACAGGCGGCCAAATGTTCGGTTTTATTTCGACTCAATAGTGCGTTACAAACAAAGAAAGTGCTGGCGAAACTCAACAAATCTGGCAGCATCCGTGCAGAGAGCAATGTTTTGAGTTTAATATGAATTCTTCAGAACACCTCCACTTGTAGTATTTTGCTTCAAGACTGTGAACACTTTTCTCAATAAATTGAAGTGACTCCCCCTGGGTTGTAGCAGAGAGAAAACACCCATCAATCTTGCTCCATATTCAAATCTAGTTGCCTATGTTGAGCAGCACGCTTTCATGGAGAGTAGGAAAGGAGAATATCTGGCCTCTGACACTCAGCAATCACTGTCAGCACTCATAGATGCCTGATTTTCCTGCTCCATGGATGCTGCCTGACTTGCTGTGTTTTTCCAGCACCACTCTGATCTAAACTCATAGATGACAATCAATCTCTTGGATCAAGCAGAAGAGAAATCCCACCAATGTTACCATAAGTCAGCAATTTAAGTTAAGGAAGAAGGCGCCATTAATAAGAGATCCTTTTCTACATTCAACATTACAGCCAAGATCAGTTGAACCAATGTATAAAAATAAGCTTTCTATGGTTTCAAAAGAGCTTTGAACAGAAAATCAAGAGTGTCAAATATTGAAAACCAGGCAGGGCACAGAAAGATTCAAGGGAAACAGAAAGAGGAAGAAAGGAGGGCAAAGAGATAAAAAAAATTGTGAACATAAAAATCAAATTTCAGAAATCTTTATCAACATAATAATAAAATGTTATTATTGAAACATATTAAAGAAGTGTTCAAGGAAGGGTAGGATTCATAGAGGCATTGTATCAAATGAATCTTTTGTTCATTTTTCCAGGTTAGGAACTATCTTAATGTTTCAGTAGACCATCAGTCAGAATAGACAGTAGGTATAAAAAGGACAACAAAGCCAGCAGAGGGTAACAATCTGCACACAGATAAACAGGTTAAGTGACTAGCATGAGATTTCACAGATGGCATATATTGAGGATATTTACTTTGGCAGACTTAATAGAATAACAAAATATTATTTAAAGCGAGAGACCATGCTGAAATACAGAGAAATCTGTAGGTCCTCATACAATTAATGATGGCATTCAATTTAAAAGGAATAAAGTAGAGAGGTAGCTAACTCTTGTGACAGTATTAGGGTGTTGATGAGACCATTCGGTTATGTCTCTTTATTTAATGAGAGATATACACCCACTTGAGAAAATTCTGAGAAGATTCACTTGGTTGATTCCAGTGATGAAGGAGTTGGGCTTATAAGAAAAAGTTGACAGGTTTGGCCTATTGTTGTTGAGAAGAATGTAAGGTAATCTTGGTGAAACATGAGATTCTGAGGGATTTTATAGGGTAAACACTTGGAGGATATTTCCCCAGGAGGAGAAATCCAGGAGGAAGCGGCACAGCTACAAAATAAAGAGGCCCTCCATTTACATGGAGAGTAGTAGGAAATTCCTCTCCCAAAGTTGTGATTGGAATTAAAAATTGGAAATCAAAATTCCATCGATATTGGAATTTTCTATCCAAAACAACACACAGCCTTGACTCATTGAATATATTACAGGCTGATTTTGATCTATAGTGGAGTCAAGGGTTATGTATTTCAGACTACGATTGAAATACATGCCAAAATCTGATCAACTCTTTTAAAAGAAATGGTGCAGCAGCTTAGAGGGGCTTTTGAACCAATACCTTCCCTATTTCTAATGTTCTCTTGAGCTTATATTGAATACGATAAATGTGGATGGAAAAGGGTGATAATTAAAATTAAAAATCATACAACACGCATGTATAGTCCAGCAGGTTTATTTGGAAGAACAGGCTTTCAGAGCGCTGCTCATTTGTCAGGTAGGTAGTGGAGTAGGATCATAAGACACAGAATTGACTGCCTGTAGATAGTGTGCTTTTTGAACAAAATTGAATGTATTGCAAATTCAATTCAGAATTGCATGTGACATTTATAAATTCCTACTTTGGATATAGAACCACGCCTATAATGAATCTTCTGAGCTGAGATGTCACCTTCTTTTTATAAAACCTTCAGTTATCTCAGGAATGTGACTTGAAAGAAGTTCTGGGATTTACATATTAATGAATCGAAACCTGCAACCCATTCTAAAATGTACCTTGGTAAGTGTGACACTAATAAATCAAATAAAATCAAATTCTTGCATTCAATTTGGAAGATCCAGGATCCCACATTAAATCCCATAATTTATCAACAGGTTTTTCATCCTGCTCTGCCTGTCATAATTAATTATTATACTTCCCGGTTTCTCTGAAGTTGCAGTTCCTTTGGAAAAATACTCTATTGTATCTCCTTATTGCTCCTACCAAAATGAAGCACTTCACTGGCTTAAATGTTGTCATCTGCTACTTGTTTGTCAACATATTTCTAACTTTTGTGTCCAATACAAATATTGACATTGTATCTTGTGCACCCAAGTTAAGACCATGAATATATAACTAGAAGGACAGGAGACCACTGAACTCTGTGGAAATTTATTAAATTAATATAAACCTTCCAAAACATTATTGATGATTTTAATGTAAAATATAAGCACAGAAACAAGAAAAACATCAGTATTTCAGGCAGCATTTGTACAGGGGAAAGGAAGGGTTTATGTCAAAGGCCAATGATATTTTATCAAAACCATTAAGCTCTCTGAACTAGGCATACACCTGTATGTCCTTCAAGAAGGAAGTTGGAAGTCAAGTTTTATTACAAACCAAAAAATAATTAAGCTACTTATTAATCAGCACTTCAAATTTGTGGAGTCTCTCAGATTTCATTACTTTCAGGTAAATTAAATTCCAGCGGTGAAGCAATTCTTTCCATTGACTCTTTTGCTGTTTCAATACCCTGAGCATTTCACAACAATTATATTCTTTTGATCAAACTGATTCCTGACTTACTTTGACTACCTGAGTTACCATGGCACCCCATTCATGTAAAGAATTATGCATAAATTATGTTTCTACTGATGGCCAACTCAGTAATGAGACTGATAACAAGAATATCATTTACCCAAGCAGACAAAATTGTTAATTATATCTTTTAATTCATTTTTGGGTGAAAATATGTTGTGACAATGTAAGTGCCTGTAAGTTTCTGTGACCCAAGGACAAATTAATCCAGCACAAAATAAATTGAGCACAATGTTAGAAATATAGCAACTATAATATCTTAGCCGAAATTTCAACAATTCGTTATAAAGAGCATTGGAAAAAATTACCCTAAACTCTCCAAAGGAAAAATTCTGTTCAAGATTGTGTTGCAACCACACACACACACACACACGCTCTCTCTCTCTCTTTTGCAGCTTTCTTGTTCATCCTCCATTCATTACCTGCAATGTAATATTTCCTGGAACTGTTTATTTTCTTATGATGCCTCTAGTATGAATGGGTGCTTAGAATCCTTAAACACATATTCATTTTCAATCTTAAATCCTCAGTTCAGGACTTTTTCTCAATATTGCAGAATTAGCCATGTGTTATCAGTAGTACTGTAATGTGTGAATGAGAAGATGGTGTGCGCACGTCTCCTTCCAACGACTTGAGCAGAAAATATAGGTTAGACACTTCGGTCTTCAATATAGTACTGAGGGAGTGGTGCTGTATCAGTGTAAAATAAAAATATCTTGGTGGAATAATGATAGATGGATGGAGGAGAAAACCAGGGCCAGTGTTTACTTGGGATCAATTTATTCAGTGAATGAAACATTACAGTATACACTGTCCGTCTACAGTCCAGTTGTTTTCATCAGTGGCTTTTTATTTGTGCCCAAGTAAACATCCAAACATCTAAAGTTTAGACATATATGTATTATGTAACTTCATTTGATACAATGAAGTTAAAGGTTATTTGCCTACAAGATGCGCTAAATGTGGATGCTCACAAATTGTGCATTCAGTGACGTTTCTCTCATTTATGGTTACAGTACATCTTATTACTTAGATGTGGCACTTGCCACTTATGTGCACACACTCAATGAGACATATGGTGTATTCTGCTATCCTGGAAAAGCCATATGTCTGATCTGCCAGCTTCCAACTGGTCAGAGCATTCACATAAGTTCCCCTCGTCATAAAGACAGCTTTCATTCATGGGGTGTTACATAGATAGTTCAGCCAGTATTTGTTGCCCATCCTGATTTCCTGGAGAAAATGATGGTGAGTGGCAGACTCGTGTTGCAAGGACACTTGTGGTTTCTCTTGGAAAGAACGTTCCAGAATGTTGAATCAACAGCAGTGAATGAATGAGTGAAGATGTAATTCCAATTCAGGATAGTGTGTGACTTGGAGTAAAACTTCCAGGTAATGGTGCTTCCATGAGTCTGCTGCCCTTGTCCTTCCTAGTAGGAGGGATCATAGGTTTGGAGGGTGCTGAGAAAGATGTCTCCGTGCATAACTGCAGTACCTTGTGACGATGGTACACATTGATATCACATTGATGTGGAGAGAAGGTGAAATGCCAAGCCAGTAGGCTTCTTTGTCCTAGATTCTTGAGCTTCTTGAGTGATGATGAAATTGCACCAACCTAATTGAGTGGAGAACATTCTATCCTATTCCTGATTTGTACCATGCAGATGGTGGATAGGTAATGGAAAGTCAGGAGGTTAGTTGCTCTCTGTATGATTCCTAACCTCTGACCTGCTCTAGTGGCATTAGCATTTATATGGCAGTTCAGCATGTGGTCAATGGTGACTACAAGAATGTTCTAGCAGAGCATTGAGAGATTTTAATGCCAAGGAGCATCAAAGCACAATGATCAGATTCTCTCATTGGAGATGGCCATAGTCTGGCACTCCTGCAGCAGGAAATTTATTTGGCAGTTATTAGTCCAAACATGAATGCTAACCAGCTTCAGATCCATTTGATAATGGATTGCTTCAGTATCTGAGGACTGATGAATGCTGTTGAACATTGTGCAATTATCAACAATCATCCCTACTTTTGACCTTATGATGGACAGAAGGTCATTGAAAAACCAGGTGAAGTTGGTCAGGCCAAGGACTCTTGCAGAGATATCCTGTGGCTATGCCAGTTGGCCTGTCACATCTTTGACGCATTGGAGACAGCCAACTGGAAGGCATCATTGATGTCACCTCCTCAGCCTGGAAGGATCTTGATGCACAGAACTTCAAGGGCACAGTCAATTTCAAAGCCTTCAATTTCAAAGTTATCGGCATCAGCACCCTTATAATGCTGATAAATTGCAGGTGCTCTATTATTCTTTGAGCTTGTCCTTCATAACGAACAGACAAAACACAAGCACTATTTCTGACTTAGGTGGAAGTCAATTAAATGCTTCATACAATATCAAAAAGTGACAAGAGGTCTTGGTGAGAACCTCTTTCACTCTGACCCTCCTCATTCTGTGAGTTTATTTGTTTGCTGTCTGCTGTATTTTTTCTCTCACACTGCTAAACATGGGCGTTCGGTTAACGAAGTACCAATTACTGCAAATAACCAGCTTAACCATAAATCCTTTACCTCACAAACAAGGTCTTCATCTTGAGTGGCATCAAATCCTTTTGATTTTTGCAACTTTAAACAACCCTGGTAACTAGCAAACACTTTTACAAATTCAAATGAAACCTATGGCAACACATCAACCCATTAACATGTAATTTGTGGAGGTAGAGATGTGGTGGGAGGGAGGGTTGGTGTGGTAGTGCTGAATGCATGTTCAGTTGTGTGCGCAGAGGAAAGGGAATTAGTTGGAGTAATGAGATCGAAAGTGGCAGTTTGAACAGCACCAAATCAGCATTCCCATGGACTGCTGTCTTAATCTGCAAACTTCCAGCAATAACTCATCATGCCTATACTAAAGCATCTACCAGAATACTGTTTGACACAGGTTGTGCTGCAAGACTGTATGAATGGCACAGATGCCAGTTTTACTGTAGCCCTTGTAGCCCTTAAACAGTGTGCATGAAGAAGCCCATCTTATCGCTATCTTCTAAGTGGAAGCTTTTAAATTTACAGATTGTTGTAGCTTAGTCATTTGGTCTCAATTTCCCTCATCATCTTTATCTCAGTGTTGCCCTGCACCGTGAATACTTGTTCTTTGTCTAACTAGCCCAATTAATCACTAAGGAATATTGCCAAAAGGTCACTTAATGCAGTTAATAAAATAAAGGCCGACTTTCCAAAGTCATTCTGTGGAATAGTGCTGCACCAGTAACTTTGAAGAGTCTGAATATTGTCAGCTCAAAGTACTAAGCCAGTGGATCACCTTACTCCAACAACAGTGATATTAAACAAGTTACAACATTAATATCACTCTTAATAACTTTGACAAGGGGCTGAAACAGGTTTTAGAAAATTAGAAATGATGTGATTCAGTGGAGATTATAAGTTAGTAATGCACACTTGCTTGTTTCACAACTAGACAAGGACAAATGTTAATCATAGTAATTTGCATGGAAATGTAATTTTTTGAACCTCTTTCCTCCTCAGGCATAGATTCAATTAATGTGTTGTCTGATATATTTAAAAATGCAAGACTCTAATTTTGCTGTATTTTTGATAAGGCAGCATAGCTCAGGTCACTACAAGTTTCATTTGTCATCATGTTTTGTTGAGCGACCATAAGAAAAATAGGACCATGCAACACATTAGTCAAACTGAGAACTACAAGTCACTTAAGCCCATCCACAGTTGAGAATCACAGCTCTTTGGGTAACACCAATGGATCTCTGCCTGTAATTCACTGAAGCATTTTGTTTTATGAACTTTTATTGATTTACATTTTAGAATATGCGAGGTTACTGATGGGGAACCACAGTCAGTTTTGTTATAAATATCATCAAACATTTTTGAAGTATAATATACTTCATATTTCTCCAACTGTGCTTCAGCCTGAAGAAGTTGTCCTGACGGCCAAACATTAACAGGGGTTCACTGAACTTTTGGGTTCCTTAAGGGGAGTCTTCAAACTAATCAGATTTCTGAGTTATCTATAGTGAAACATATGATGCAGTGAAGGTACAGTGCCTTAAGAATTCTGTTCCCAAGATAAACTAACCTCTTTTCTGTTATTCCTACACTTTTATGATAACACTGATTTCCTCTGAGGTATGAAGACCTGCTCACATATACAGGTATACCATCCCTCTACACTCAACCATACACACCTGCATTCCCTTACACGTATCTACACACAATTCTTCTATAATAATAATTCCTATCTCATGCCACCCAACCCCAAAGTTTGATGCATATCCATGCTTTTAAAATTGCACTTCTAACACTTTGTTCGCCTCAGCCAAAAATATATTACATTGAAACTGAAGTAGGCACTAAATATAAAAGAAGACGGGGTAGGCACAGGATAGGAATCAAAGCTAACCTCCATTCAGGCATTTCCATCATCTTCACAGAACAGCAGAATAAGTTGAGGACTGCATAATTCAACCTTTAGGGGAATCAGAACAATTTACTCTTCAGGAAATGCAAGATTGCATATTGACACTTGTCAAAGGCAGAAAGGGAGATCTGAAGGCATCAGCAGAGTCAATGATCTCTGCTGTAATGGTCTAAAGATGTCTGCTGACTGTTACACCTGTTGGTAGTTTTCTCAGCTCAAAATGGGCTGAATTAACAGCTCCAGACTCTGGCACCTACAGTAACAACAATCTTTGGCAGTAATACAAGGCAATATTGATCTAATCTAATCATTGTAATTATAATGCCACATACAGCATTTTAACCGGGTAATGCACAATAGAAACTTTTGATATCTTTGAAAAAAGGTGAGATTGCATTTTAAGTGGCTATTTAATGACAAATGGAATGTTCCATGACTGCTTCTTACACTTGAAAAATAACAAGCAAATTTGATTTCGAAGGTAGCATAAATGTATGGTTCATGTCTGTGAAATCATGTTTTTAGTCAACTCTCTTGAGATATTCAGTGAGAGATAAATCATTTACAAGATGTAATAATGCATTTTAGTCACCAAATTCTGCTTTAATTGAAATATTAAAAATGTGTTACTACAGAAATTACAATTTATCAATTTCTCAAGACAATTATTAATATGATGCGATTTCTATCCATCGGTATTTATAGAAAAGTGAAATAATGTCTGCTTTGATAGCACCTTGCTGCACTATCCAGGAACAGCTGAAAGTGCTTCCCAGATAACATTTGTTCTGCAATAACTTGACGAGCATGATAGTCAATTTATACCCAACCAGAATTGACAAAATGCAAATGATATTCATCTTTGATGGTGGTGCTTTACTGAAAACAATCACTGATGAGACAAGCTGAATTGCTGTTCTGCTGGAACAGGCAGTTACAGCTTTGGTTAAACATTTCAACTAATCTTTGACAGTGTAATACTCCACAGTGATCAATCCAGATTACGCACTTATCTTCTGGATTAGAATTTGAACTTCTGTTCTTCTGATTCAGAGAAGAGTGATTCAGTAGCCATTGTCATATTTACTTAGCTACCATTATAAAGTACACAGCCATTGATATCAAGGCCATATTTGACTGAGTGTGGCATCAGTGAGACCTCAGCAAACTGGGAATCAAGGGGACAAACTCTCCTCTGGTTGAAGTCATACCTCACACATAGAAAGCTGGTGCTGGAGGTCAGATATCTTGGCTTTAGGACATCTCTGTAGGTGTTCTTCAGGGTAGTGTCCTAGGGCCAACCATCTTCAGCTACTTCATCAATGACCTACCCTCCATCATAAGATTAGAAGTGTGGATGTTCACCGATAAGTGCACAATGTTCAACACCATTCATAACTCCTCAGATACTGAAACCATCCATGTTCAGATGCAACAAGACCTGGACAATATCCAGATTTGGGCTGGCAAATGCCAAGAAACATTTGCATCACACAAATTCCATTTCCAATAAGAAACAATCCAATCATTGCTCTTCTTCAGTCAATGCTGTTACCATTACTGAATCCCCAATTATCAACATCCTGGAGGCCACCATTAACCAGAAACTGAACTGGACTAACCATATAAATATGGTACCTTCAAGAGCAGATTAGAGTTTTGGAATCCTGCTGTGAATAACTCAATTCCCAACTCCTCAAAGCCTATCTACAAGACACTAGTCCACTATCTACAAGACACTAGTCAGGATTGTGATGGAATATTTTCTATTTGCCTGGATGAACCTAGCTCTAACAGCATTCAATAAGCTTGACATGATCCAGGACAAAGCAGTTTACTTGATTGGCAACACGTCCCACAAACATTTGCTTCCTTCACTACCAATGCTCAGTAGCCGCAGTGTGTACTATATATAAGATTCACTGCAGAAATTCACCCATGCTCCTTAGAGAGTACCTTCCAAACACACGACTACCTCCATCTAGAAGGCCAAGGGCAGCAGATCAATGGGAACACCACCAACCGCAAGTTCCCTTCCAAGCCACATACCATCATGACTTGGGAATATATCAAAGTTTCTTCACTGACACCGTCAAAATTTAAATATTCCTACCATGAGGGCCTTGTGGGTCAACCAATAGCATATGGGCAGCTGTGTTCAAAAAGGCATCTTGCCATCACCTTCTCAAGGGCAACTAAGGACAGACCTATCCAGTTAAACTAAAAGGCAAGTGTTTTTGCCTGCAGGTCTTGTATACTCAAAGCTTTAAAGCAAAATAATTATGTCTTTACTTGTGTTTCTCAGTTGCTCCGCCTTCATCCAGTGTTTTCACACAATCTGGCAGCAGTTAGTTTATGAAGTTCCACTTCAGTCGCTGCCAACTGTCAACTGTCATGCTGCCAGGAGCAAGATTTGAACTCTGAATAAACCACCATTCCCAATATTCGTGAACCAGCATTTGTACAGCAGGATAACAAAGGGTGACAAGAGATGCACCAAGTACACATGTACCTATCTTAGAATGTGAATTTTCACTCAATTCCAATTACCCTTTACATTCTTTGTAGAATCCTGCTTTGATAAGGAATAAACATGTATTTATACATTGCTTCTCATAATCCCAAGGCATCCCAAAGTGCTTCATAGCTGATGAAATACAGTGGTAATGTGAGATTTACACTTGAGAGTGAACAGCAACTGGCTATAATGAATATAACTGTACACAGGATGGAAATACAGAGGTCACTACATCTGGAGCCCGACAGATCCAGGCTCCAGTTCTTTCTGATCTCATAACAATGACATAACTTGCCTTGCACATGCTATAGACCCAGATTGAATTGTTTTACTCTGTATCTTTCCCCAAATTCTTTTCCAGTTTCTCTTCTTACAACACCTTTGCCTGCACCCCACCCCCCCACAACTACCCTCCCACCCACAACCTCTCCCCACAAGTATCTTGTCCTTGGAGAATAATGTCCAATAGCATTCCTGGGTTTTCTTAGAAGGTATGTTCTGTTTTGTTTACCTGAAGGATCATGATGTTGATAGAATGGAATGACAACTTCTAGCAATGACTTGTCTCTGGACCATGATGTACACAACAATTTTACTCATGGAATCCCAACAGTGTGGGAGCAAGCCATTCAGCTCATCAAGTTCACACCAACCCTCCAAAGAGCATCCCACCTAGACCCACATCCCGCAACCATTTTCCCTGTGATCCTGCATATTCCATGACTAATCCACCTAAGCCACACATCCCTGGGAATTATGGCCTGTGAGAGGAAACGTGAATACCTGGAGGAAACCCGGACAGACAAGAGGACAACATACAAACTTCGCACAGATAGTCATCCAAGAGTGGAATCGAACCTGGGTCCCTGGTGCTGTGAGACAGCAGTGCTACCCACTGAGTCACCATACCATCCCATGTTAGCAGTATTGAAGCAGACTAAATTCTGGTGGGTGCCAGCTACCATTTTCAGTCGGCTGTTTTCCTGTCAATTGCACTTTCTGTTATGAGAGAAACAATTTTGCAATGCTAGGAATGTAGTAACTTTGGTACTTGCTAAATGCATAGTGTCTAAAGTTATAAGCAGCTCTGCCTAATAAAGTATCATAATAATTAGGAATTAAATGTTAGATGTCCACAATTCCTTTTCCATTGTAGCAAAATTGAGCATGCACCTAGCCTCTTGCTTTATTTTCTGTAAATCATGAGCCACAACATTTAATGGAAGATGATCTAAACATTCCTGGTCTCAACCATGGTCTAACATACAAAGGGATAATTATGTCTCCCTGGTATGCAATGTAATCTCATTTTCAGCCACGTACTTTAACCTGTACAACAAATTTCATCCTGTGGATCTGTATAATCAAGGAAATTAAATTCTTGCTGTACTCTGTCACATCCCCCAGGGAGAGTTCATCCTGGTCCTCTGCATGCCCTATTGCTAGGACGGTGACAGACTGCTGTGGTCCCCTGCTGCCATAGCCTTACCGGTATTTCTCATTACACCTATAACTCTCTTTCAAATTGTCTGTGTTGGGTTCCTGTCAATGGAATTTCACCATGATTTGGTTAGTACCTTATTCACTGATGTTGGTATATTTTCCTTGTACTTATTTCTTGCTATCTCTCATTATTTTCATTTCTAAAATACTTTATTTGGTCAGTTGATTTCTACCTGTCACTAGCCATGTACTCTGCTATGGGTCTTCTCCATATGTTCTGTAGCTTTTGTGTAGATCTTCCCATTCCCTGGTTCATGTCGTAATTCCTCCCCATGTCGGTTTATAGCCAGACACAAGTACTGCTGAACCTCATTTTGGGCACTTTCCCCATCTCTGAGCTAGAATTGCTGGAGTCTTCATATTGTTTGCTTCATTTTAGGTTCCAATGACCATCTCCAATCCTGTGAGTCTGGTAATCATTGCCACCAAGTGTAACGAGAGATCTACACTCTTGTAATGGAACAGCAATGTGCTTTACTGAATATTGTTATTTACAGAAGGTGGTAAAACAGGAATCTTACTTGGATTCCAGCAGACCAGGCTCCAGTTCCATGTAACCCAATGCCAACATGACCTAACTTCCTTTGAACATGTTCAATTGCTATTCCCAGGATAAAGGTACAAACCCTTTCACTCTGTATAAACTTTGAGTGTAATCACTTCTGTAGTTCCAGAAAATGTGGCAGTCAATTTGCATCGAGCTCAGCTCCTCCAACAGCATATTTGTGGACAAGGTTGCATGCTAGGCTCGCATTAGACTGATTATCAATGAGCATGTTATCGAATTTCACTGTGAGACCTGTGGAAATTTTATTTTTGTGCTAATTCACAGGCTAGACCAGATTTTATTGCCCATCCCTAACTGTACTTGGGAGTCAACCATATTGCTGTGGATCTGGAGTCATATGTAGGCCAGACTAGGGAAGGACAGCAGATTTTCTTCTCTGAAGAACATTACTGAATGGAATGGTTTTTACAACAATTGATAATGTTGACATTAGGCTAGCTTTTAATTCTCTTTTATAAATTAAAATTAAAAGTCATCTGTTATGGTGGCATTTGAGCCCATGTCCCTAGATCATTATCCAAGGGTTTCTGATTACTCGTCCAGCAACATTATCACTGTGCTACTGCCTTTCCATTTAAAATCATGATGTTAAATACATCTGGTAGAAAAATGCAATAGCCATAATAGTAATTATGTCATAACTAGATTTTCATAAACAAAATGTGGATCAACAATTCTCTTCAGAGAGGAAATCTGCAGTCTTCACCCGAACTGACCCAAATGTGACTTGACTCCAATGTTACAACAATGTGATTAATTCTTAACTACTTTGTAATGACATAGCAAAAGAGAAGCATTCAAGGCAGTTGTCCATTATTATTGTCTCAACAGATGTTAGTACTGGGCAATTAAGAATGACATATCCCAAAGTGAATTGAAAAATGAAGAAACTACCAGATAATGTGTTATTGATTACATGGGTTGAGGGATAAGATTTAGGTGGAATCTGGCGAAATTCCCTGCTTTTGTTATTTTATATCAACCTGAACATCTTAGTATTGTGTCTCATTCTAAAGATGGTACCTCCAACAAAAGAATGAAGATTCAGTCTGGATTATGAGCCCAGGTATTTAGAGCTTAAACCCATAACTTTCTGAATCAGAGTAGTGTGTTCTATCATTGATCAATACTTTGCTCATTTCAGATGGCCACTCCACTCCCATTCTTTTAACATGAAGAAAAAGGTCTGTATTCTGGCAAGAGATTCTGATCACGACTCTGCAGGTTGTGAAGCCAACCTCAACTCCAACCTCACCGTTATAGTGTGAGATAGCTGGGAGAAAGCAAACCATGCCCCCTTCTTTCACAGTAGTCAGTTGCCATATTCTATGATTTAAATGGCCAGCATCACAGAGACATTTATGTCTCCTGTGAAAGGATAAGTGTGTAAGGTAACGGTAAGGGAAAAAAAGTGTGGCGCTGGAAAAGCACAACCGGTCAGGCAGCATCCGAGGAGCAGGAGAGCCGATGTTTCGAGGATAATCTCTTCATCAGACCTCTGATCTCCAACATCTACAGTCCTCACTTTCTCCAAGTAGGGTCCCAGGTGGGAAATTTGTCAGGTCGGTAGGATGCCAGATGGGTAGAGTATCAGGGCAACAAATGGGCAGAGTGCCAGGTAGGAAGGGTGCCTGATGGCTGGAATGGCAGGACACAATGTGGGACTGGTGCCTGTTAAGCAATTCAGTGTTTATGGACAGTAAGAGTGGAGTGCCAGATTCCCAAAATGGGTGTAGGGGACTGGAGGAAAGAGGGAAATCTTGACTTGGAAATTGAAGAAATTCCAGATCCTGAAGAGGTGAGGTGTTAGAAGTTGGCTGAAGAGGGTTGGGGATGTAGGTGGGGGCAGAAGGATAATGTTTGATGTGGGAAGGGGGGCACATTTGTTTCAGTGGCAGGGAAGATGATGCTGCGTCTGTAAAGAGAGAGTGAATTGTTGGGTCCCAGGAAATTGGGTTTGCTGGATCCCAGGAGGAAGAAAGTGTGGGACCACAAGGTTTCAGGAGTCTGAGGGAAGGTACAATTCACAGCGGGAGTGGTGGGTTGATAAGTTGAGAGGTGGGCATCATCGTAACAGTTGCCCAGGAGATGGACTATGGTTTAATGTGCAACATTTTCTGGGTAACTACTTAGTGAACTGTAGCTGTACTCACTGAATTCTCCAATTCTCGAATGCATCAAAATGACTACCTGATCAGCAAGAGGTCTAGGCCTCTCAACCAAGTGAGTCTCTTTCAATTATCTTGCAGGTTTGATTCTGGGTCCCTATCAGCAGTTCAATTGTCTACTCTCTCCACAGATGAGCATTTCCAGCAATTTCTGATGTTTGTTCAATAAAATTCCTGGTTATATTTTTTGTATGTTATACATGAGATTAGAAAATTTTATAGGAGTATCATTTCAGCAGGGAACATTTTCACAGATGTACAGGGATAGGCATGTTGTGTTAGAGAGCCAGTATATACTGGCTTCATAAACTCAATAGGTTCTTTCTCTTATGCTGTCATGCAGCAATAAACATGACAAAGCTTTTCCTTATTGAAGGGAAAATGTGATTATTCAAACAACTGAACTCATCATTCTTAAAACCGATTCTTGCGCACAAATCATTGATAGGTTAAGAGTTTGGTGCACCAACTTCTTTCACTGCTGAATAGTGGCATACACAAATGCTAAATATCCTTGTTTCATTTCAGAGATTCAAAGCATCCTTGAGCGTTTAAAGATAGTTCACCCTTCTTAATTCATTATGAACACAAACTGTGGTTCTCTTTTCTTTTCTCTCAGCTATTTCCTAGCATCCTCAGCCACTTTATCGGTCTATTCCGAACAAGTTTCTTCAGTCCTATAATCACTGGATGCACTTATTTTCTGATAAATTATTCCTCAAACAATGGTCATTATTCAAATATACTCTGATATGATGATGAATTAAAAACCTTGGATTTAAAGATTGGACCATTTGTTTCAATTTAACTTTTATTTAGCTGTTGAAATGATTTATGACAGATATTTAGATTATTTCAAGTTCCCAAATTGAAATTTCTACCTTTCTTGTTTCTATCTCATGGCAGCTAATGTTACATTGCTGGGAAGTGTAGTAAGGACAGTAAAATATCAGAGGCGTAGCGTTGCCCTACCATTCAGCTGAAGGTTAATTGGTCTGACAGACCTTAGTACTTGGCAAGCCAGTGACTCATAACAGGATGTAATGAATTCTTACACTTCTTGACAAGCATGTAATGCTGAAAAAATTGGATGGTTATCTTACTATCAACATATGAATACTGGATGCAAGACTACATTGATTATATACATGACTTTATCAACAATCACATCGCAAATTTCTTCGTTTATTCCACATTGATCATTTGCATGCTTGCATATGTAGATCAATCTGTCAACCCACTTTTAATTTTAATTCTTCTTTTTGCCCAGTGTTGGGTTTTCTACACGGCGGGGTTATTCAAACAGCCACCATTATGGATTTTTTCATGTTATGTGGTCACATGATCAACTGTAAAAGCTGTTTATTTGCAATAATGATATGCATACCTTCACTGCTATGCAAGACACAAATGTCAATTAAAAGCAAAATTATTAATGTGAATCCAGAGGGTTTATGATAAAGCAACAGCCACCAGGATGAATTGAAAGGCCAAACATGATGCAATTAGGATAGCTTTACTCTTCATCTCAGTTTAATCATTTTGTACTTCGCTGCAGAGCCATAGCAACAAGTGCTGAAATGTGTGGGGATTTGCATATGAACAGCTGACTTATGAACTTCCAAATGTCTTGTAGGCTTATTCTTATTGTGATTTTTTTAAAACGGAGAGCTGCAGTTTCAGTGTTGTTGCAAAGGCAACAGAAAGACAAGTTTGAATTGACATTGCTGACACAAAGGCTGTTGAAAACAATTACTTCAGTGCCCATTCTTACCTTCTACAGGTCAAATCTCAAAATCAAATTTCACACAGTATATTCACCATCCAGTTAAATAGTATTGACTGGGAAGCTGGGGTTTCAGGCTTTGGAAACGTGGAAAACTTGTTGGAGTATTGTTATGTCAAATCTGCTTGATAACACTTGAATTGGAAATAAGACAAAACATGGGAAACAACAAAAAATCTTACCATCCTTTGCAGTGGATACAGCTCCATTTAGACCCATAACGTTAGCTTGCTCTCTCTCTATGCTGTCTGACTCACTGTGATCTCCAGCATTTGTTGTTTTCAGTAAAGTTTTTAAAGACATTAGCTTATCATAAAATAGAATAGAATCTCTACAGTGTGGAAGCAAGCTATTCAGTCCATTGAGTCCATACCAACCCTCTGAAGAGCCTCCCACTTAAATCCACCCCGCTCCTGTAACTCTGTATTTCCCATGGCTAACCTACCTAGCCTACACATCCTTGGACACTATGGACAATTTAGCATGGTCAATCCATGTAACCCACACAGTTTTGGACTGTGGAGGAAACCAGAGTACCTGGAGGAAACCCACATAGACATGGAGAGAATGTGCAAACTCCACACAGTCGCCCGAGGTTGGAATCGAACCCGGGTTTCTGGCGCTGTGAGACATCATGCCACCCCAGTTTCAGAATGACAGAAATTCTAGGAATCAGTATTCACTGAACAAACACTTAGGAAGAGAAAATCCTCTTCATACTCTTTCTGGGCGGCACAGTGGTTAGCACTGCTGCCTCACAGCACCAGAGACCCGGGTTCAATTCCCGCCTCAGGCGACTCTCTGTGTGGAGTTTGCACGTTCTCCCTGTGTCTGCGTGGGTTTCCTCCGGGTGCTCCGGTTTCCTCCCACAGTGAAAAAAAAATGTGCAGGTTAGGTGAATTGGCCAAGTTAAATTGCCTGTAGTGTTAGGTGAAGGGGAATGGGTCTGGGTGGGTTGCGCTTTGGCTGGTCAGTGTGGACTTGTTGGGCCGAAGGGCCTGTTTCCACACTGTAAGTAATCTCTACACATTGCTAATAACCTCTGTCCTGTCTGATAGTCTCACTTCACTACAACTTTCTTTCTTGCTTGGTTGCCATGCAAACATAGCCCTCAGTCCACTGCATGCACTTGAGTATTAAACAATCCTAATAAAATCACAGTGCAATAAAGCAAGCAAGGAGTGTTCATTGGATCAACAAGTCCCCTCAGTCCCTCTTTTCAGCAATTAGCGATGTGGCTGGCTGAACCATGCAATTTCTGTCAGTCTGTTCCATCCCTCTACCTTGTGACAAGGCATCAAGGACCTTGTGGAAATTAAAGTTTCTCCTTTACCTCTGACCTTACTCAAAGATGTTATTGCAAGTAGGTTTATACTAAGACTGTGGACAAGTTGGATGAGGTAGGTATTAAAGGATGTAGATCAAATGCATGCAAATGAGACTAGATCAATTGTGAAAACTGAGTGGCATGGACAAGTTGGGCCGAAGGGCCTCCTTACATGCTGTAAACCTCTACGACTATGACTAAAGCAATTTTGTACTACTAAAGAATCTTGACGTCTTAGAGTACTAAGCTTCTTCAGAAATGTTTAAATGTCGAAGACAACCAGAAATGGCCACGAATGAATGATCTGTGACCTTCACTAAGTGTTTCCATTTGGTTACTATTGTAGCTTCTGTATGAAAAGCACAATGAAAAATATCAGAAAGCATGCATCAGTTCCTTCACAACAATGCGTCAAGAGTTTTTCTGCTTATGTGCGGGAACACTGTACAAATTTTTGAGAAGATAGTCGCTATGTGAAGAAGGGGAATCTTCCCAAATGTAGAATATTTAAATATTAAGTATAAGTTGGGGGGGCGCCTAAATGTTTAATCCAAGCCTATCCAAAGATTTGCATTACTTAAGGGAAAAACTTTGTCACAACTGTTTTGTTGTGTAATCCGATAACAGCAGCTCCAAATCAGCCACTCACAGGAAATAGTGACATCATCACGGTGGTGGTGGAGTGGGGTTCCAGTGATGGAGTTTGTCTGCTCTGATCATTCATTTTTTTTTTCCCTTTGTTTCTCTTCCTTTCGAACTCACTTCCTTCTACTACCATCGGCAGTGGTGATGAATCCCAGCATGGATTCGAGCCAGCCCAGCGCAGACCTTGTGGTGGCTGAGAGTGGGTCCCTACTTAATTTTCCAGAGCGAGCGCAGTACCTGGTGTTGGAATTGGTGGCTGTTACATTGGCAGAGGCGATGTCAGTGAGGTAGACCCGCAGTGAACAGCGATTTTGTTGTTGGTTGGGTTCAACGATGGCAGGCGGTGAAGGTGCAGTAGAAGGGGATCAAAGCAACATTGAGGAGGCGGCCCAGTGACACTGAGAAGCGACTCCAACGTTGGCAATGTCCGGCGCAGGTGATGTCAAGAACAATCAGCCCAACGGCAGATGACGCTGGAATAGTGCCAACCTCAGCATTATTTGGGTCCGGTGTAGACCATGGAGAAGAGATGGAGGCACAGGCATCATTGATGACGATCTGACTCAGGATGGATGGGCTCTCTTTTAGCTATACCTTTCTGTGTCTTCTTATTCTGAAAACTATTCAAAATGCTGCCAGATTACAGTGGGTAGAAAAGCTTTTCACTGTATTTTACTGTTTTTCTCACTTGTGATAACAAAGTCATTCAATCATTCAAAACCTTGCTATCAACTTTCCAGCAAATCATGTTTAAAAAATCTCATCTCTTAACTCAGAAATGACTTTGATTCTCAAAACATTTCGGTAGAAGGTAAAGTTACCATTGTCCTGTCAGACCATAGGGCTGCTCTCTCACCATGTCTCAGGTGATGGGAGATATTGAGAAGAAGGGTCCCTCATTGTGACTTCAGTCGGTGCAGGAATTGAACGCACACGGTGCCACTTTATATCACAAACCAGTTTTCTAGCCAACTCAGCTAACAGATCCCTTCAAATGTTAATTGGTTACTTAAATAGCTGAAAAATAATTTGTGAAGTCTCAAAATTGGCAATATTTAGACAAAAAAACAGGAGATAGATAGTTTCCACTCTATGTATAAAAAATTGCCTTTGCGTTTATGATTAATGTTAAAGTTTATGACCAGCAATAAGATGTATTTATACAGCAACTTTAATGTAATGAAATGTCCCAAGTCGCTTCATCAGAACTTTATAAAGTAGGACACAGTGATATACAGAGCAAATATGTCAATTCACAAAAAGATGGGCCAAGCAGATCGGTCTTAAGGTGAAATAGAGAGATCGAGGGAGAGAATTCCAAGGCTTAAGGCCTGCAACTGAAGGCATATCCACCAATGGTGAAGCAATTATAACTATGGTCTCACAAGAAGCCAAGTTAGAGGAACACAGACATCCTGGACTGCTTGCAGTTCAAGATGATTTCAGCAACAGGAAGGGACTACAGAGGGGTTTGAAAACTAGGATTTCTTTTAGTTTAGTTATTGCTTCTGGTCAGTTCAACTTCTCTGAAAAAATCTATTCCTCAGTTGTGATTTTGTCACCTGTTTTACATTCAAAATATTTTTGTTTTGAAATATATTCCTTGATCCATTTAAAACTGAGAATTTGGTGAAGTTTTATTGAAGCAGTTACAAGTTATTTTCCAAATTGGAATATTTAGACCAACATTTGTGAATAGCACATTTTTAAATGATGGAAAATGGCTCAAGAGCAAGAGAGAGAATTTCTATTGGATTTCAGAAGTTGGTTTCTTAGATAATCAAAATAAATGGAAAATAATTAAATGTCATTAGTATCAAAAGGACCAGCTTAAGAATCATCTTGAAGGCATGTAAATTCATGAAAATTACTGGAGATTTACCAAAGTGACTAACACATCCTATGAGGCATAGTCACTCCACAACACAATGATTTTTAAAATCAGTGATTGCAATCTGTGCTAGAAATATCTGGTTTTTGCAATTGTAGGTGACCCACCTCAGAAAAGCAGCAAAAATGAGTGGTGATTCTAAGCCAAGTTATTTCCGACTCTATTTAAATGTTCAATAGCTTATTTGTATTTTATATAAAAATGCAAATAAATATGAAATAAATATGGAATGATGAATGTTTTTGAGGCAGCTGTATAATATTGAATTTAATCTATTTTAAACTTAAGTGAACAACTGGGAAAACATTTCTTGACAGTTCAGATAGCTGTCAGGAAGACTTGGCAGCACCTTCCCTCAGGATCCCAGGCAATTGGAAAGGTCTCATATTGTACAAAATTTATGAAATGGACATGTTTTGATGTCAGTATTTCAATTACATCAGGTTGCTTTCATAATATTACCATTCAAAAATTATAATGATAATCCTTTTCTTAATCACAGTTTAACTTGCCATTGCATCGAGGGATATTTTATAATTACTCCTGCTCCATGGTTGATGTCATAGGAGAGAATGTTATTTACGTTAATGCTATGTGCAACAGCTGACACTTAGATGGAACCTCGGAACAGTATAACATTAAAACTTGCTTCATAGGAGTATTGTCAAACAAAAACATTGAGTTCCGTAAGGAGATTGAAGGGCAGGTGGTCATAGATGTCAGAAGAAATGACAAAGGGCAGGTAGATTTACAGAGGGAACTTCAGAACCTGGGACCAAAGTAGCTGAAAGCATAACCACCAAGGATGACAGTCAGGAAATGAACAAGAGGCCAGAATTGGAAGACGGTAGATGTCTTATGAGGTGACGGAGGTGCAGCAAGTTACAGGGATAAGGGGGAGCAATGCTGTGGTGGCACTGAAAAACAAGAAAGAGTATTTTAAAATTATGTTGCTACCTCAGTGAGAGTTAATGTAGGTCAGCAAGCATAGTAGTGGAAAGGTTTAAAGTGAGTTAGGATAAGGGAATCAGTGCTTGTGATGAGGTGAATTTGATGGGAGATACGACATTTGAAGCTGTCTGGAAGAGCATTGGAAATACTAACCAAAAATGACTAACAAAGGTTAAGTTGAGGATTTCAGCAGCAGTTGAACTTAGGCCAGGGGCAGAGTCAAGACTTTCTTCTATTTGTTCATGGGATGTGGATGTCATTGGCTAATCCAGCATTTATTGGCCATCGCTAATTGCCTTAAAGAATATGGTGTTAAGCTTCCTACTTGAACCACTGCCGTCCTTGTGGTGTGGGGAGACCCACAGTGTTTTAGCAAGTGAGTTTCAGTATCTTTGACCCAGTCATATTGAAGGAACACAGATGTAATTTCAAGTCAATTGCCTGTGTAGTAGAAATAGAATTTGCAGGTGGTGGTGTTCCATGTATCTGTAGCCCTTGTCCTTCTTACAGAATAGGATTCTGACAGTCTTGGTAATGAAGTGTGTCCAGTAATTTACTTTGAGGTCATAAAAGATACTGAAAGTGAGACGGTTCCGTCGGAGGCAGGAAACAGAAGCTGCATTTAACTGCATGTCACAAACTTACTCCAAATGGCTATGTGCCGTAAAGCATGATTTTCATGGGATTGCATCTTGGTGATCTTGAGCTGACACTTACTCATGGATGATAAGCAGGAATGAAGGTAAAACACTAGGGAAGTCACACATATTCTGGTCCCAAATGAGTGTCATTGGTGTAACCACTGTGTGTCTATAGCATGAAAATTAAGAGAATTTCAATGTTCCCAGTAGCCAAGGCACATGGATTGCTGGGGTCCAGGGTAGTGTAGGAAAAGATTGATTTCAAGAATGTTATTACTGATCAGTATGTTTCTTTTTTTTGGGTCAAAACCTTTAACTTTTTATTTACACTCAATGAAACTGCTTCGATGTTGCTGTCAATGTTCTCACCAGGTTATAGCTAGTCAGCTCCAACAAGCTCCCAACAGCCAACCATCCTGGTAAAATCTTAGGAGAGCAGATGGTGGGTTCTTAAACAAGCCCTCTGATGACTTCAAACAAATCAATTCAAAAGACAGGTATCTTCTCTTTCCTGCCAGGCCGCTCCTCTTACACAACCTCAGAAAAGAGTTCAAAGTCAGGGGCAGATATAGGAGGTTGGCACACAGATAGGCAGGTGCCATTTTCTTTCGGCAAAAGTGAGGCCTGCAGATGCTGGAGATGAGAGTCAAGATCAGAGTGGTGCTGGAAATGCACAGCAGATCAGGCAGCATCCGAGGAGCAGGAAAATCGATGATTCGGGCAGGAGCCCTTCATCAGAAATGCTTCTGATGAAGGGCTCCTACCCGGAATATCGATTTTCCTGCTCCTCGGATGCTGCCTGACCTGCTGTGCATTTCCAGCACTACTGAGTGCCATTTCCTTTGCTGAACTGCCTATATTTAGAGATGGAAATGTTCCAGTCCAAAATTGCCAATGGTCTCTTTCAGCCCAATCAAGGAAACAGATGGAGTAAATAGCAAGGGAGTGATGGGAGCAGAAAACAATAGATCCACACTTCTCAAATTTATTTGTGGTGTGGAGGTGTCAGTGTTAGACTGGGGTGGACAAAGTCAGAAGTTGCACGACACCAGGTCAGAGTCCAACAGGATTATTTGAAATCACAATCTTTCGAAGTGCTGCTCCTTCGTCACTTCGACTGATGAAGGAGCAGTGTTCTGAAAGCTTGTGATTTCGAATAAACTTGTTGGATTATAACTTGGTGCTATGTAACTTGCAAATTTAGTTGGAGGGAGTTTCTGCACACCCAGTAATTGGATTCCAGGTTTTAGAGACAGTGCAGCAGGGGTGGGTGACATTAGCATCAAGGGTTTGTTTACAAACAAATTCGACAACGGACAGCATGTCCGTTAGGAATTGGGGAGTGCCACATTTGATCCCTGGAGACTCCAGCAGTAACAGCTCAAGAGAGGCAAAGCAAGCCATTGTGGGTGATACTCTGATTATGACTGGACAAAAAAGAATGGAACCAGTCAAATGCAACAGCACTTTGCTAGATAATAGAGGAGTATGTTATTATGTCTGTGTGAAGCATCCTATAGAATCTTGTCTTTCAGAAATTCATAAAACACATTGTTTTCAACAAATTTTCCTGAAGTATGTTGACAATGCAACAAACATTTTATTCAGAACATAATATCAAAAATAATATTGAGAGAAATGACTAATTATTCCTTTTCTGATGATATCAGTGAAGAAGATCATCCCCAATGAGGATTTGCTGCAACTCTGAAACAAGGGCAAACTTAAAAGCAACCCAATGCATGATTATTAGCTTAATTCCACCCTGGGGCTTGAATGATCAACTTTTACTTATTGACAATGATGTTAACCCGATGCCAATAGTGGGTTTGATAAATGCATGAGGGCACAGTGATGGTAACTGAACTGAAAGGACTTGAGCAACCTTTGGGAAACACTGTAAAGTAATGCAACTACTTTTCTTTTTATTCCTCTTTTGTATCTAAGATTTGTACCTAGGCACTTGTACCTAGGATGGTGCCATAAGAGGCGACATTCTAAAAATTTCACTGTACTCCTATACTTCTGTAGGTGGGTATACATGGCAATAAAGAATATTCTAAATTTAGAAAGGTTAATTTCAGGGAATGCAATTGTGTTGTACATGTGCAACCTTCTTTGCCTGTTCAGTCAATGGCCATGGTTCTTTCAGTGAGATTTTGATCGATATGTTGTTCAGATGGAGATCAGCATGTCCCAGATAGCTGACATGGCTGAAGTGAATAGACATCAATGAATAAGCCAGGGCTAGGAATTGGTTTGCACTGACTAATTGTTTCAGCGAGAGTATACTTTTCTCAACTTGCATCATTATTGAGCAGAGGGGAGGGTGATGAGTGGATCCATTTGTTTTCTCACACCAACTCAGTTGTCAGCAGTGGTTGGGGAGCACAGGACATCTTGTAGAGGGATGGATTTTATTTCATGGCGATCTTCACTCGACACATCCCAGTTTCTGTCAATCGGCTGTGCCTTTGTGTACCAAAAAGCCACATAAGGAATTGTCTTTCCTCCATCAAGGTCTTCTTACCAGTCAGAAATGATTCTGGAGTTCCCAACTTTGTCAATGGGTAAATGGTTGTTATGACAAACAATTTGACTCTACTGAAGAACATAAGAAATATGAACTAGAGAAGGGTATTCTACACTTTGAGTTTGCTCAATAACACTCAATAACATCATGGCTGAGCTTTTGTCTCAACTCCACCTTCCTATACAATTTCCCATAATCTTTAATTCCTGATTATCCAAAAGTCTACTAATCTCCATCTTAAAGATACCCAACAGTACCTGTAGGACTTGAGGGTAGAGAATTCTAAATGTTTTCAAACCTATTAACCTCCTCTGAGTCTATATGTATGACCCCTTGGTCCAAAACTGTGACCCTTAGTTCTAGATTCCCCAGGCAGGGGAAACATTCTTCCAACATTTAAAACCCATAAGACCTTTTTTTTTTATTTCAACCAGATCACCTTTTTTTTCAAATTTATTACAGTGTAAGGTTGTATGTTCTCCTTCTGAAATAGAACATAAGTTCTCATGAAATGGTACCTCAGTACTTTTCCTAGGTTATTTTCCATCATTTGTGTTTTGTATTTGTATTATGTTTACGGACATCAACATTTGTATTGTTTTGTTGACCAGAATAGAGGTTTCTCGGTTTATGTAGCATGGCAAGCAAGAAAGATCCAAGCTGCAAAATGTATGGCTCTAGTGCAGCTGAAATTCTTTGATTTCATTATTTAAAAATAAACTTCAAGTGTCTTTGTAATGCTCTAAAGTTCCTCAAAGAGGAATACTAAAGGACGGAATGCTGGGACCAATATGCAAGCTGTACCTTTGGTCTATGGAAGAAGAATCCATTTTATTCTGCATGACCTGTAGGCTTGGAAATGGGTCAGGTGGATGTACAGGATGCTTTTTAAGGTATTCTTACCAAAACCACATCTCTCAACATTCAATCACACTTTGGTTAGATATAGTTGTGAGACTACTTTTTGTATATCTTCCTGAACAATAAACAGTCTACATGTGGTAAGTAAATCAATATATGATTCCAGTCCATACTGTAATCCTTTATCATTGAAATGGGTTTGCAGTAGATTTCAAAGTGCACGTAGCCATAAAATAAAAATAAAAATAGAACACAGTGAAATTCATTCCAGCTTGCCTATTGATTTATACAAGTACTTCTCAAATTGATACGTTCTGAAAATTGAGAACAATAGGGAACAGACTCAACTATGTTTGATGATCATTCTCACCAGCAACTATGAATAAATGCATATCCAATTTATCTTCACATTGCTTCTGAATGCTTTGTTTGCAGCAATATTTGATATTTTGTTATCCAAAATTGATGGTTTAACTGATGCAGTTAGCTATGACCCATACTTCAAGCTCTCCATCATATTTACCTCACAATGTCTTCATCAGAATCTTTGGAATCATTCTAATCACAAATGAAGGTGCAGGAATAATCAAAAGACAGTGAACCAGACGTCTTATTTGAAGTGAGACATTAGTTTTGCAGCATTTGTCTTTTTGATAGTATGCTACCCTTGCATTTTGAGATTCTCAGGGTCTATTTTTCACTCTTACTAAGGGAAACCAATCAAGGACAAATCATGCATGATTTCTTTGCTTCCACTCTGGCAGGCAAAATTTTAAATTGAAAATGCACAAGTGTAACGTTTATTTACTATTTAAGATCTTAGGCAAATAGGTTTCATCAAGCTCCGAATGATAAACTTCATACTTTTATGCATAGCTATATGTTAAATAATATTTTTGACAGTAAGACCTCCTTCTTCAGTTTAAATCATGCATTAAATTGTGACGCTAACAGACTCGATGATTAAACTCCCCCTCCCATTCCAATAATGACATGCAAGTCCTGGGCCTCCTCCACTTCCAAATCCCCGTCACTGGACGACTGGAGGACGAACGCCTCATCTTCAGCCTTGGGACCTTCAAACCACACGGCATCAATGTTGATTTCACCAGTTTCCTCATCTCAAATCCTCCCACATCCAACCCTCTAACTCGGCACTACCCTCTTGAACTGTCCTTCCTGTCCATCTTCCTTCCCACCTTTCCACTCCACCCTCTGCTCCAAACCTATCACCTGCATCCACCTATCATCTTCCCAATTACCTTACCGCTGGCCTTAGCCCTCCTCTTATTTATCCCTCAGCTCCCTCCCCACCATATTTCTAATCAAGAGCTTATGCCTGAAGTGTCAACTCTCCTGCTTCTCGGATGCTGCTTGACCTGTTGTGCTTTTCCAGCGCCTCATGTTTTGTCTCTGACCTCCAGCATCTGCAGTCCTTACTTTCTTCTATGTGCCGGGACTGAGCACCAAAGCCAATATGTCATCTGGATGTGCCTCAAGTTCAAAAAATACTATTCTTTACCATTTACACTATTAACTTATTTCTGTCTAAAAGCTAGCCATGTTCATCTTGCATTTTCCAATGTTATTCAATTTAACTCTCTATTCCACACTTTCACCAATTTGTGAGTGAAGTTAATAAAGCAAAATGATTTTTCCTCTCTCACTTCTGAGCTTGAGATTCTGTCAATTACTTACAGACTTGAGACAGTGAAAAATAACTTGTTCATGCGCAAATAATCTATGTTATAAAGTCAACATATCTGCTTTAAGTTATATTTTCTCTAGTGCATACATTTCCAGTTTCCTTCACCTTACCTTGTGTTTACTTAGGTATCAATAAAATTTGTCTTCACCCAGTAATACTACCTACATGATACAAAATGAATCCGAGCAGGTTCCATAGCTTGGCATAAATAAGGAATATATTCTAAACAGAACTGAAGATATAATGCAGCTTTGATTAATTGTTTCTTCTCAATTTTGAGTTTGTAAAAGTGTGATTGCTTCACATTTGAGGTCACTTCCTTGATTCACTTTCTTCAGCTTTATTAAGAGATGGATATATTTGTACACATGAGAAAACATGCTTTAAATCTCTATGGAAACCAATCAACGGTGCATATAATTGAGCTCACACCAAGATAGTCAGATTTGGCAACCTTTTTATGAAGGTCAACCTGTAACACAACAGCCCAACAACTGCAAATTAACTGCTCTGTTATACCACATACTTGTGGTTTTCTTACCTGTGTGTTAACTTCATCCTCTCTCATATCCATGCAGGTCAAGGTGGGCATGTATAACTTAGGTTTTTCTGCCCAAATTCTATGCATTCCTGTCAGTTAACACATTGCTCCAAGAAGTAGACTGAGCTTCAAATCTATGAGGAGTGTCAGTTTATCAGGCTCTGCTCTGCAAAAATCAACTTCAGCGTATTTACTACAGAAAGGCACCGCTTGTTCTAAGTAAGATGTTCAGCATAGGAGAAAGCAGCATGAAAGACTAGACCACCACAACACTGCTGCAAAGCCTCAGAAGGTTTCCCCGCCACAACCCCCACGCATTTAAACTCTCAGTTTGTAACCCATGTGCTGAGAGTGTGCAGCAGAGATGTGCTAAAGAAAGATGCTGCGGGGGAGAAAGAGAGACTCTATATCAAGAGAGTTTCTAGAATCTATAGTACTGAATTTAAAATCAACCTGGATGGTTTGGTTGTCAGTGCATGCATTCTGCCACCACCAGGACCACCAGTTCCACCACCAACCCTAGGAGCACCTCTTCCCTTCAAAAGGATATTTAGAAATAGACTAAACAAGGCAGTTGTGTGTCCTACCTCTACTTTTATTCCTCCTTCCCTTCTTTCGTCCCGTGGATGCACTGCGTGGTGCCTGCTGGAGGTGCGAGATCTCAATTGGCGTGTTTGTTCGAAAACTCTCCTTGAACTTCTGCATCAATGACTGCACTGTATCTTGAGTCACATCAGCGGCTACAATGTGTCAATTTTATCATTAAAATGTGAAAATGTTACATCTGCAAGTTCTATCAGTTGACAATCAAACCGAGTAAGGACAAAACTATGCTTACATTTTTATAAAATTAAAAGCCTCATGACTTAAGAAATAAACAAGACTGAAGTGTTTTAAAAAAAAGAAACAAAAATAACTCCAGTGTCTGAGCTGTTGGATAGCCAGTCGTAAATCAGTAATCTAGTTTGTAGTATCTTTGTATTACCACTAGTAGGCAAGTAGATGTTGCATTTAACAAAAATAGCATATGCTAGGTGATTCTACTGTGGTTTAGCTAAACCTAAAATCTGAAAGGTTTCAAATTCATTTTAAATCATTATTACTATGGTTCTGTGGCAAATAGAGGGCAATTGATCACTGGTTACTTATCTAATGCATATCCATACAAATAAATCACTGAAAAGATCTAACTTCATCTACCTTATCCCTCTCCCATCCCCTTTTTCTAAGCAGCAGCAGACACATCCATTCTAGATATTATCAAGTTCTGCTAAAGAGGTCTGTTGGAGGCAGGAAAACAAGCCAATGTTAAAAGTTCTGAGGGCCAAGTACTCCATTTAATATTGAAGGAATAAAAAGAGATGGTTGAGAATTACACTTAAGATAGATCTCCTCATGATTTGCTCACAGTTTCGTTTGGCTTCCACTCTGACTAGTATAAGTCAGGATGGTTTAGTCAGCGAGCTAGGACTTTTCCTGTACACATAACAGCAGACTGAACACCCAACACAATGTTATGCATTGAAGCAATTGCACGTTATGCTTTTCATGCATTCTGACTCCTAAATCTCCCAATCTTCCTCAGATATAAGGCTGGTCCCAAAGGACTGGTGAATTGCAAATATTAGACATTTGTTCGTGGTAGAATAAACTTGGCAGTTACAGAACAACCAATTTAATGCCACTGAGAGAATCAATAAGCCAGGAGAAAATCAACAGCCATGGATGGGAAACTTAGAAAACTGCTGTTAACTATTTCAATGAAATAACAGAGTGGTTAAGGCTGTGTAATTATTGTGTGCATATTAAATTCCAAAATACATTTTAATAAAGTCACATCCTTTAGGTTTGTTTACAGAAGTAAGAACAAAAGAACAGAAGAAATAGGAGCAGGAGAAGGTCATCTGGCCCATCAAGCCTGCTTCACCCTTCAATAAGATCATGGCTAATCTTTTCATGGACCCAGTCTACTTACCCACCTGCTCACCATAACCCTTAACTCCATTACTGTTCAAATATCTATCTTTGCTTTAAAAGCTTTCAATGAAGTAGATTCAACTGGGTAGGGAATTCCACAGATTCACAACTGTTTGGGGGAAGAATTTCCTCCTTATATTCAGTCCTAAATCTACTCCTTCTTATTTTGAGGCTAGCCCCCCTACGTCTAGTATTACTCGCCAGTGGAAACATTCTCCCTGTTTCCATCTGACCTATCCCTTCATAATTTTATATGTTTCTATAAGAAGACTGAGAGGGGATCGAGAAGACTGAGAGGGGATCTGATTGAGACATATAAGATTATAAAAGGATTGGACACTCTGGAGGCAGGAAACATGTTTCTGTTGATGGGTGAGTGCCAAACCAGAGGACACAGCTTAAAAATGCAGGGTAGACCATTTAGGACAGAGATGAGCAGAAACTTCTTCACCCAGAGAGTGGTGGCTGTGTGGAATGCTCTGCCCCAGAGGACAGTGGAGGCCCAGTCTCTGGATTCATTTAAGAAAGAATTGGATAGAGCTCTCAAGGATTATGGAATCAAGGGTTATGGAAATAAGACAGGAACAGGATACTGATTAAGGATGATCAGCCATGATCATATTGAATGGTGGTGCAGACTCGAAGGGCAGAATGGCCGACTCCTGCACCTATTGTCTATTGTCTATAAGGTCCCCCCTCATTCTTCTAAATTCCAGTGAATACAGTCCCAGTCTACTCAACCTCTCCTCATAAAGCTACCTTCTCAATTCTGGAGTCACCCCAGTGAACCTCCTCTAAACCTTCTGCAGTGCAAGTACATCCCTTCTCAAGAAAGGAAAGCAAAACTGTACTCAGTACTCCAAGTGTGGCCTCACTAATACCCAGCACAGCTGCAGCATAACTTCCCGGAGTGTGAGAAAAAGAAGCATGTAGTTCCAGTAAAAAGCTGTCATCCAGAATGACAGTAGGTTTGTCCCAAGGTTCAGCACCAGCACTGCTACTTGATCTCTGCTAAATATTTGAGGTGGTTGAAGAGTGGGGCTCGGGAATGGCAGGATGTACATTTTGTAATTTCCTGATGCCAAACTTGTAAAGCTTGTCAACAATGAGGAAGCTATTATTTTTATAGGATGGCACCAGATTGGCTGAAAGAATGAACTCATGGCAGATTAAATTCAACATTGAAACATATGAGGAGATACGTTTCGTTTGGAAGAGTGAAGAAAACAGTCCTCTCTTTCTCTTGAAGAAAACATATGCCAAATGAAAGTAGCTTCAAGATAGTGTAAGATGATAAAAACATGGGGTTGTTTGTGCACAGATATCCAAGACATAGGATACAAAAGTTGGAGAGGCTTGGTAATCTTACATAAAAAATTAAGTTCAACCCTATCTAAGATATTGTGTTCAATCTAGACAACCTATTTTCAAATCTTTGGAAGAGTCTGCAGAAGAGATTACTTTTAAATAGTTCCAGAAAATGATAGTTATATTGATAGACTTGAGAAATACTGTTTTGGAGGAAGAAACAGGAGGAGACATTTTGGTGAAATTGTTTAAATGCGAGTAATTAGCTCAAAACTCATGTTTCAGAATACTTCTTGTGGTTTTAGGAATTAATGTTAAATTTCAGATAACTGGAAACATTTGATTGAGAAATTGATTCATAACTCTGAAGTAAGTGTAAATCAAATAATCTTGAATTTATTCCAGATAAAAGCTAAATAGAAAGAATTTGGCCAACATTGGGCTTTTTGATGGAGTCAAAAGGTCTTCAAGAGATGATCTTATTTCTGCACACAACTCCAAGTTGAAAGATGTTGCAGGCAGTTGGTCAACAAGGGAATCCCTTTGAAAGGGGCAATCATTCTGCAAAAGAAGTTTGCAAATCACCATTTGTTCTTAAGATACATCAAATAAGTCATGGAATAAAAGATCTGTGTTGAAGATAAAATAAATAAATAGGTTACATTATTTCTGTTTGGAATGTCCCAAATGTGTCGTGGTGTCTTGGGATTGTCCTGTGGGAGTTAGAAGTTCCCTTTGTTTAATCTACCTGCTGCTTCTCTCAGAAGAAAGTGCAATTTTGCTCTTGGGTTCACTGCAGCTCACTGAATCAGATGATCAACAGGAGATAATTGCTAATCAGTTATGAACCTTAAACAGAGAAAATGTAACTTTATCATTCACCGCGTGGAGTAAGGGCGAGGGGTCAAGATCATTTTGGAATTCCCGGGATGGAAAGATTCTGGAATGTTTGTTGAGCTTGAAGTTAGAAGAAGCCTTGCAACAGAAAGTTGAACTTAGCCAATGGGAAGATTCCCATAGATCTTATCTGCTGTGGTTCTGTTCACCGAGCTGGAAGTTTTTGTTGCAAACGTTTCGTCCCCTGTCTAGGTGACATCCTCAGTGCTTGGGAGTCTCCTGTGAAGCGCTTCTGTGGTGTTTCCTCTGGCATTTATAGTGGCCTGTCCCTGCCACTTCTGGTTGTCAGTTTCAGCTGTCCGCTGTAGTGGCCGGTATATTGGGTCCAGGTTGATGTGTTTGTTGATGAAGTTTGTGGATGAGTGCCATGCTTCTAGGAATTCCCTGGCTGTTCTTTGTTTGGCTTGCCCTATAATGGTAGTGTTGTCCCAGTCAAATTCATGTTGCTTGTCGTCTGCGTGTGTGGCTACTAGGGATAGCTGGTCGTGTCATTTCTTTCATTTGTTGATTAGACTATATCGTTCAGGATCAGTCAACATAACTGTTCAAGGTTGTGAAATTAGTAAGTGTAGATCATGCAACTTTGGTTAATTGCTTTCTAGAATAGATTCTGTCAGAATTTTAGCCATATTGCACTAGGTCTCCCCAGAGAAAATAATAGGATAAATAAAGACCTTTAACAAAAGAAAATGAAAAGCGTTTCTTCTTCATTCCAACTTAACACCAGCTGTATCATGAGTGTGTCATTCATTCAAAAAGCAGACACAATTCCTGCAGCACGTGAAAATACCAACTCGCAGAGAGAGGTCAAAGAGAATGTGACCTGTATTGCAAAGAGGCATCAGCCAAGGCATGATTTGCTTCCTTCACTTCATTAGAAAGAAGACACTAGAAACAACAAATGAACAATGGCCTGTGTTTGGAATAAAGAGCAAAGTCTCTACTGGTTTCTTCATTGTAGATCCTTCCCTTTTAACAATAAAAGTGGGTTAATCACAGGAGCAATAAAATGTGCAACATGTGCATTTTGTTTTGGGACACAGTCAGCCTTGAGAGTGCATATTCCTAACAGACCAAAAACACTGTGCTCTCGAGCAAGCTATAACCATGCATGTACCTCTGAAAAATTACACTGCTCTCCGTAATCAGATTAACGCAGTGTTTAGTTGATGTGAGCAGAAGAAGTTAGTCACCCTGGCTGGTTGTCAGCTATATTCAATGCCTTATTAGTTAGTTTTGCTCCTTAAAATTCATTTTTGGGAAATTCATTCAGAAATGCTCTATGCTATAAATAGACCACACCATGAACAACAAATAAGTTCACCAAGTTATGATTTTGAAGCAAGATGCAATATATACGAACCACCAATGCACAACCACTTAGACTATAGTTTCATAATGACTAATTTGAAGATATTCCACCTTTTAAACTGAGTCCACAAAGGACTGTGGAGTCACCTCCCTATTCATTCATGCTGAATCTGCCTTGCCATTGCAGATTCAATCAATGCATGTTTTTACTCTTCACAAAGTCAAAGCACCTATATTCAGCTGTGATTTGTATCAAAATCATCAATGTCACAATTACTGAGGATTTCTCAGACACCTACACAATCAAGTTGTAATGTTCTATGTCTCCAACCAGATGTTATTTGAAAAAGCAAATTACATCTTATTCTAAGGCTTAATTTTCTTTGTCAATGTACGAGAGAAATTTCGTCACCCAGACAGACACGAGCTCATGGAATTCTTTGCCACAGATAGTGGCTGAGACTAAAACTATTGAATGTTTCCAAGTGGGAGTTAGATATAATTCTCAGAGTTGAAGGGATCGAAGGGTATGAGAAGAACAGGGCAGAGTTGGATGATCTGCAATGATTATTATGAATATTAGAGTAGACTCAAAGGGCTGAATGGCCTACTCCAGCTCCTACTTGCTCTACTTCTATGCTTGCATTGTATATTGAAAGACTGAACAAAAGAACACAAAAGGAAAGGTCATCTATCCGTTGCTCATAATTAAATATTAACCGTTTCAGCATTACTGTGTGGTGTTTTCAAAGAGTTCAATTTTAAACATTGATTGACAGGTGTCTCAGAGTATTATGTAACAATCTGCTTGTGACAGTGTTTGAATGGGCACAGTGATCTAAGGAGAGAGTGGCCTATGTTGTGTGTTTCCCTTGTCTTGCTAGTACCACAGTATCGTTGGCACACAGAGACGAGGGGTAGCTTCTACTCCACCTCGAATTCTTATTCTTATATTTTGACCATCGTTGTGTTACAGAACAATTACATTTGCAACACACAAAAAGAATTATGTATTATGACTGTAAACAACTTCACATTCAAGTCATAGGTTGACATAATGTCTATAAAGAGCCATGGTGGGTGAGCTTGGCACGGAGAGTGTCAGTGGAAATAAAGGGGGGATGGGAGTCTAGAGGTTATCATAGGTTGGTATGGAGAGGGCTGGAGAGTGGGTGGGAGGGCTGAGGGGATGTGATGCTTTGGAGTTTAGGACTTTTGATGTGTTATTGATTTGAATTAAAGCATCAACACAATTCTGACGCACAGAAGCAGACCCCCTGCCAGCCCGCCTCAACTATAGCCGCTACTGCATTTGTTCCGAGGTCATTCAGCCCAATGCTCAGAAAATCTGGCCACCCTAGCATGAAAATCCCAAAGATCCAGAATGAATAACTCAGTCAATTAGTAACTTTACAAGTTGTTCATTGTGTCATGTAGAATATAACAGCAGTGAATGTTGACACTGATAGGTCACATAAACAGCAACAATAAATGACCTCTCATCTGCTTTAGTTATGTTGGTTGAGAGATAAATATTGATCTTGACCATGAGGATTCCCTTGCTCTTCAATGAAAAGCACTGCAGGGTCTTCTGACAAAATGAACTGCATTCTAAACATCGGATTTGACACTCAGTGCATTTTTCACATTTATTTAACTTTGCTTACATTTCTCAGAGTGACTGAAAATCTTCAATAGCTAAAGCTACTCAGTGAGCACCTTCCCATGGAACACTAGAATGGCATATACAGAAACAACTACTCCCACTTCAGTCACTGGGGTAGCACATTGGAAATCAAGTCCCACTATTCCCAGAGGCACCACAGAAGTGCAAGGCTTTTCCGAAGTGCACCAAACTTGCCAATTTACCTCTCTTTCTCGACCCAGCTTGACACAATATGCAAAGAGGCTTCTGGACTTACCAAGAGTTATTATTTATTACAAATAATGAGAGTCTACCAACAGATGAATAATTATGAATCATTGACATATAACTTCACGAAATGAAACTTGAATCCCCTTCCAAAACTTCCCTCAATAAGCATACATACAGACAGACATGAAACAAACATGGGTGCCATGGGCAGAGGGCAAGACTGAGAAGGCAGTTCAGCCATTCTTCTCCCATGGTTCACTTTTGACTTGCCAGGTCCTCCTGCTCCTGGTACTTTCATGTGCTTGCAGAAGCACATGGCGTCTGCTTGGTAGTTAAAGTCTATGATTTGTTTATTAAAAGCTGCAACTTACAGCAAACAGGGCAACTTTTTCACACAGAGGGTGGTACCTGTATGGAATGAGCTGCCAGAGGAAGTGATGGACGCTGATACAATTGCAACACTTAAGAGGCATTTGGATGGGTACTGAATAGGAAGGGTTTGGAGGGATATGGGCCGGGTGCTGGGAGGTGGGACTAGATTGGGTTGGGAATTCTGGTTGGCATGGACAGGTTGGACCGACGACTCTGTTTCCATGCTGTACATCTCTATGACTCTATGGCTTCCTTCAAGTTTAAGGGTTTTTTTTTAAAGTGCACAGAAAAGGACAGCATCTTCCTTTATGGAGGTTCAACAGCTTCTGACTAAAAGTTTGAACCCTCAAATTGTTCTACTACCTGAAGCCAATCAGAGTTGGTGGCAGGCGAGAAGCCATTGTCATCCATAACTCGGCACTGACCCAATCAGCGAATTGTTGCCAGCTCAATCTCCATTTGTACACACCCCCTCAGTTCCAGCTCATTTGCAAATGACCACTATTTCTTGAACAAGCAGCTGTGTAAACAGTGCTTACAATGAGAGTCATTGGTGACCTGTTTTAAAAAGAAAGACAGCAGTGATCCTTCAACAAGCCTTAGTTTTCAAAAACACTTTTCCCATTTCAGACCACAATCAGAAATACAAGAGATATAGTTCCAAATTAAGATTGAGTTAGAGTATTTTTATATGCATCAAACCATAGTTCAATAAAAGACATTTTGGTGAGCACTTTTCCTTGCAATTACTTTAATAATTCCAAATACTTCAAAGCAGACTTCAAACTCCAGAATGCCATTTATTTTGTACTGCAATTATCCACAAACCTATATTGCAAGAAATTAGCCATGTTAGTTGAGACAAAACCAAAAATAATTATTATATGACTGAAAGAAGTAACTTATCCTTATGCACAACTTTCATCGAAAGACTAAACTATTCTGATTCTGCACCATGAGCTGAATATTGCCAATGCAGTGTTAGGTTTGGGGGCGGGTGAGTGTTGACAGGGGGCCATGCCAGGCAAGGAAATCAGGCCAGCACCTGTTCTGTCTCAGCAGTGCCACTGGAATGGGTGGCCACTACTGGTATTTCATACAACCAGGAGCCACTGCATGCACTGCAATCTTCGAAGTGAGAGTGATCAGGGCCAGTCAGGCAGTTCTTAAAGGGTGAACGGCAGAGTTTTTGGCAAGGGCAAGAAGGTGGCTTCTGCAGGCATACAGCTGCTCAATTGACAGTAGTAGGAACTGACCTCTGATTCTGAAGGTTGTCCTTCACCATCACTACCTCCAAGCAATTTCCTTGGAATGCAAAAAATGGGCACCCCATCCTCCATTTTTCCATGCCTTATATGGCTCATATATTATCTTCCAGCTTGTTCTTAATGAACTAATAGAATTCAGCCTGAAAAGTGACAGGGAATCTTTTAAACCAAACATTCTTACATCAGCCCGCACTGATGTGCAGCAAATGATTAGATCGCTCTTACCCTTCAGCTTGCCTTCTCGTTTCATTTAATTGGAGTCTTATTCTGGCTGAAATGAAGTCCTTCGACAAGGACTAAAAACATTAGAATCTCTACAATGTGAAAGCAGGCTACTCAGCCCTTCAAGTCCACACTGACCCCCCCCCCCAAAGAGCATCTCACCTAAGCCACACCATCTCTGTAACCTTGCATTACCTTCCAAACCTGAACATCTTTGGACTGGAGAGGAAACCATGGCAAACGTATACAGATACAGGGAAAACTTGCAAACTTCACACAGACTGTCACTCGAGGGTGGAAACAAACCCAGATCCCTGGCACTGTGAGACTGTAGTGCTAGCTACTGAACCACAGCACTACCCATTGGGCTCCAGATGAAAAGAAGAGCCCCAAACAGTGGGTAAAATGAGCCACTGGCCTGATTTAGCTTCTGTTTTCCTTCCGCTCGTTACTCAAGATTAAATGTAGAATTGTGAACTCAATGGGCAAGAAAATGAAGAGGCATGAAATTAGAAGAAAGGTCATGTAACAAAACAAGGTCAAATCATTCTACTGTGCGTAAATGAGCTCTAACCAATCATGATGGATGGTTAATGATATCTATGCCCTGATCCACATATGTCATCAAGCATAATGACATCTACTAAGCCATTTGTACTTTCAGATGGCTGGTGACCCACCATTCTCTTCACTTGTCAATTCCAGTAGCAATGTAACCATTGTCCTGTGAAGTCCTTGATCATTTCAATCTCCATCAGTCTTCGAATCCATTTTGAACTTGATGTTATCTTGGCACCATTGTGAAGAAAATAAATATGCAGACTGAACTACTTTTGATGTGAGCTACAACATAATTATAATATTCGTGATGGTGCTTAAAGAAGAGTGCAGTAGGCATTTCAAGTGGAAGCTCATCACTGTTAGTGTGTCAACTCTTGGATAAGTCTGGTGTGACCCCTTAACGGGAGAATGCTCATTCCATATCTGGGTTAGATGACTTAGCACTTCTTAATTCTGGTTACTGTTTAAACTGATTAGTTAATATCAACGTCCTCAAGTTTGCAACTTAACATCAACTCCATTCGACATTTTGTCACAGATTGATAAAAGAGTAGAATCATTAGCACTGAATAACAATTTGCAAACATTTTCCATTGCAGTGTACAAAGCACCTGGGTAAAGGACAAAAATGAACTCTTCACAATGTCCCTTAGGGAAGGAAACTGCCATCCTTACCTAGTCTGGCCTAACTGCAACTCTAGATCCACAGCAACGTGGTTATCTCTTAACTGCCATGTGGTATGGGCAATAAATTTTGTTCTATCCTTTATCCCATTAATGAATTTTAAAATGAACAGTTGTGATCACATCTTCATGCTAATTTAATAATAGAACATGGGCCAAAGATTACAAAGACTTTGAATTATAGCTTGGCTATTTCCAATCAAATACAATTTGTTCACATAACTCAATTCATTAAGATATATTCTATTTTCCTACTGTTATTCAAATTGTCCAGTACTTTCCACAGAAACGCATGGTCAAAGGACTGTACAATTCGTCTGCTAGATCAAACCTGCCATTCATCTGGTAATGTGAAAAGAAATAATTGCCAAATTCTCATGGATCTCAGGTTTATATTAACTATCAGGGGAGTTTTGTCAAACAGAGAGGCTGAGGGGTTTAGGTACAAAGTTCCCAGAAAGTGGTGTCGCAGGTAGACAGGGTGGTGGAGGCCGTGTTGAGCATGCTTGAGTACAGGAGTTGGGATGTCATGTTGTGGCTGTACAAGACACTGGTGAGGCAACTTTTGGAATACTGTTTACAATTCTGGTTGTCCTGCTATAGGAAGGATGTGGATAATTGGAAAGGGAGCAGAAAAGATTTACAGGGATGTTGCCAGACCTGGCATGTCTGAGCTATGAGAGGCTGTACAGGCTGGGATGATTTCCCCTGGAACTGAGCGGTTACCTTATAGAGGTTTATAAAATCATGAAGGGCATAAATAAAGTGAATACCCAAGGTTTTTTTTTCCCAGGGTAGGGGATTCCAAAACTAGACAGCTTACATTTTAAGGTGAGAGAAAAAGATTTAAGAGGGATCTGAGGGGCAGATTTTTCACGTGGAGGGTAGTGTGTGCATGGAACAAGCTGCTACAGGAAGTGTTAAAGGCGCGTACAATCACAACAATTAAAATACATTTGGACAGGTTCCTGGTATAGGAAAGGTTTAGAGGGATATGGGCCAAATGTAGATAAATGGGACTAATAGGGTTTAGGATACCTGTTTGACATGAAAGAGTTGGACTGAAAGGTCTGTTTCTGTGCTATATGACTCTATATCTTCATCTCAAATAAAGTCTCCAGATGGCTTCTTTTGGAACAGTGACAATGTCCCTACCTCCAGGAGGTTCAAGCCTCATCTGCGCCTGAATAGTATAATATCATCTCTGGACAGGTTGATTAGAAAAATGTTGATACTTTAGATATCAGACCTAAGATGCACTCTCTCCATATTTTTCAAACACTTATTGCAGCAAAAACATTTTACTTATCATTCCTTTAATATCAAGATTTCAATTTCTGTGATCTTGATATTCCCAAATATTCAAATTACAAAGGCTTTTGGCAAAAATATCATCACAGAAAATACGTAGTCAACTCTCAAAAGAAGAAGTTTTCTCTTTCAACTAAAATGACCTTTCCACAGGCTTGTATATTTCCTTATTCATAGCTTTTGTGCCCAAGATTTGAAATAAAGAATTCCAGTTGCCATATTTTATTGCTAATTATCCCTCATTCCAGGCTTTTACGATCAAAGTATTTGCATCACTGGACTTTGCAAAGAATCTTATTATTTGCCCAATATGTTATTTTTACTGAAGTACTCATAATTCCCTATATGGCACTGCATTTCATAATCAGCTCCTAAACTAATGATATAATCCCGAAAGCTCCAGAGCACTTCTCTCAAAGCGGCAGGTCCATAATTTGCTGCCAACAAGACTTAATGTCATTTAGTACCTATGTTTCTAATTTATGTAATTATTTGAACAAAAGTGACCCAGCTCAATCCCTGAAGTGCAGCAAAGTCATTGCACAAACTTAAAAAAACATTCATTTAATCTGAACTATTAATGATTCTGCTCCAACCCATCAACAATCCATGCAGCCATGTTTCCTTGAACAATTTCTTGCACATCTTTCTGTGACACTTCATCAAGGACCTTCTAGAAATCCATCATACAGCTTTCATTGTATTTCCATTATCAATGCACTCTGTAATATCCTCATAAAATGAAATTAAATTCGCCAAGCATATCCTTTCATGTACAAATCAATGCCATTGGCCCCTAATTGGCTCATTAATGCTAACTTAATTCCACACAACATATTTCAGGCGTTTACTTATAACCAAAGAAAGAGGAACCAAACAAAGAAAGCAAAAAAATGGCAGATAACATTCAATCTCATTTCTGTCCTTTCCACGAATACAGAAATATGGTTGATTGTGAGCTGCTCTTCCAAAGTCGCCTAGAAATCACTCCGTTATATCAAACAGCTACAAAAACGCCAATTTGGAGAGTAAGTGGATGGATGACCTGGCATTGACCAATGCACCTGAAATGATAATGACCCACCCTGCCTTGTCAACCCTGCAAAATCCTCCTGGGGCATGCGCTACAATTGGAAGGGCTGTCACCCAGACTGAGCTTTCAGTGACCACATGCCTGACATTATACCCTGTTTACCTCCATCACCATCTCAGATTTGTCCTCTTTCAGCAACTGTCCTGGCAGAGGTGGTAGCACAGTGGTAGCCAATGGGGAGAGAGTTGCCCCGGGAGTACACAACATTGATTCTGGAGTCCATGAAGTCCCACTATCAGATAATGAAATAGTACACCCTCACGTATAGTACCAACAGAAGAAGCATAGCATGGGCACAGAATGGACTCACTGTTGAGTGAACAACAACAGTCATGAGTGAGTGTGACCTGGCAGCTACACTACTGACTGAGGTGGTGACAACTTAAATGATATAAGTGCCAGACTGGGCATATGGCAAGTGTGAGGGAACCACCTGAAGTGAAAACGAAAATTGACATTGTCCTCACCAAGCGATGTTAAAGATGATCCACCATGACACTTTCAAAACGATTAACAACCACACAGCCCTGATGATGAAAAGGTACCATCTTTACATTGAGGAAATCTTTCATCTTGCTGAATGGGACAGACTTTGAACACATTGAACAGCTTAATACTTAGCATCTGTGGGTGTTTTCAAAGATGCCAAGCTGCACGACGTCTTCAGCACCCCTGCAGACGGAACGCAGCGTAGATACACCTGGTCGCGGGCAGACAGGTCTATCCACTCAAGGATAGATTACCTGTTTGTGTCCTGAACATTCTCGGTCAGATCCACCGATGTCAAGCCAGTGTTCTTCTCCGACCACTGCCTCCAGCTGGCTGACTGTCACCTACAGGATGAGCAGTGGGCTGGTGAGCAAACGTGGAAAATGAACACAAAGCTGTTGACCCCGGGAAACATTGAGAAGCTCAAGAGAGACTACACAGGTTGGAGAACCGTGAAACCCCTCTTTGAGTCCCCAGCGGACTGGTGGGAAACAGTAAAAGGGAACATCAAGAGGTTCTTCATCCTCAAAGGTGTTCAGGAGGCGAGAGAGAGGCAGGGAAAACTGTCCCAGCTCCAGGATAGTATGCAGAACCTGCTCCTGCTGCAGACGATGGGGGTGGACGTCACAGAGGACCTCAAGGAGGTGAAGGGCCAGCAAGCCTCGCTTTTTGCCTCGGAGGCCTCCAAGATAATCGTCCGGTCCAGGGTCCGCTCCCTGGAGCAGGACAAGACATGCTCACATTTCTTTTTCCAGAAGGTGCACAAAGAGAGCTCCGTGCTCAGCAGCCTGAAGGAAGAAGATGGCTCGGTAACGTCATCTCAGGCTGACGTCATGAGAATCAGCAAATCCTTCTATGCCAGTCTGTATGACTCGAAGCCGACCGACAGCGCGGTCTCCCAGTCGTTCCTGTCCTATATCACGGAGGCCTTAGACGACAGAACACGGGAGAGGCTGGACCAGCTGCTACCTCTGGATGAGCTGACCAAGGCACTCGAGTCCTTCGATGAGAATAAAACTCCCAGAAGCGACGGCTTACTGGTCAAGCTCTATTCCGCTCTGTGGGACTAGATTGGCCAGGACCTGCTGGAGGTGTATGTCAGTATGCTTCGGTTAGGTACCATGAGTGAATCCATGAGGAAAGGCATCATCACCCTCATCTACAAGCGGAAGGGGGAGAGGGAGGAAATTAGAAATTGGAGACCAATCTCACCATTAAATTCTGATTACAAAATCTTGGCAAAGGTCATTGCCAACTGGGTCAGGTCTGCTCTGGGATCGGTGATTCACCCTGACCAAACCTGTGCTGTGCCGGGCAGGAAGATCGCTGGGAGTCTTCCTGAGTGGATCGCTGAGTGGGATACTGCCTGATCAGCCAGGACTAGGAGAAAGCCTTTGACAGTATATCGCATACATATATGAGGGATGTTCTCTCCAAAATGGGCTTTTCACTAGATTACTTACTTACAGTGTGGAAACAGGCCCTTCGGCCCAACAAGTCCACACCAACCCGCCCAAGTGCAACCCACCCAGACCCATTCCCCTACAATTACCCCTTCACCTAACACTATGGACAATTTAGTGTAGCCAATCCACCTAACTTGCACATTTTTGGATTCTGGGAGGAAACTGCAGCACCCGGAGGAAACCCATGCAGACACGGGGAAAATATGCAAACTCCACACAGAGAGTCGTCTGAGGCGGGAACTGAACCCGGGTCTCTGGCACTGTGAGGCAGCAGTGCTAACCACTGTGCCACCGTGCCGGGGAGGGAATCTGCAATTGGATCAGACTGCTCTACACCAACATTGTCAGTGCAGTCTCAATCAATAGGTGGGAATCAGATAGCTTCCCAGTCAGATCTGGAGTCAGGCAGGGCTGCCCTCTCTCTCCTGCCTTGTTTGTGTGCTGCATAGACCCATTTGCTGAGTCCATCAGGAAAGGATGCGAGCCTGAGAGGGGTGACTATTCCTGGCAGTGGGCGTCTACAGGTTAAGGCCTCCCTGTACATGGATGACGTCGCCGTTTTCTGCTCGGATCTGCTATCCATGCACAGACTCATGTGCATCTCTGACCAGCACGAATGGGCCCTGGGGGCCAAGGTAAACCGAGGCAAGAACGAGGCCAGGCTCTTCTGGAACTGGACCAACCAATCCTCGATCTCTTTCACAGTCAGGACTGACCACCTGAAGGTGCTGGGCATTTGGTTCGGAGGGGCTGGGGAGTGCGCTAAGTCTTGGGAGGTGCAGATCAAGAAAGCGAGGCAGAAACTAAGCAGATGGAAGCAACGCTCGCTGTCCATCACAGGAAAAAACCTGGTCATCAGGTGTGAGGTACTGTCAGTGTTGTTATGTGTGGCACAGGTCTGGCCTATTCCCAGAACCTGTGCCGCCGCAGTCACCCGAGCCATCTTCCACTTCACGTGGAGATCAAAGATGGACTGGGTCCGAAGGGACAGCATGTATAAAGATCTGGGCAATGGGGGAAAACCACACCCAATGCCACCCTCACCCTGATGGCCACCTTTGTGTGTGGCTGCATCAAGCTGTCCGTGGATCCCTGGTATGTAAAAACAAAGTGTCACTCTGTACTGAGGTTCTACCTGTCCCCGGTATTGCGAAGGATGGGCCTGGCCTCGCTGCCGCGGAACGGTCCAAGTAGTTGGGCTATTCCGTATCACCTGTCCATCGTGGAGAAATTTATAAAAAAAACACCTTTGACCACAAGTCCATCAGGAAGTGGTCAGCGCGTAGTGTCCTTGAGACCCTGCGGAAAAAGGAGAGGGCGGATCCTATCGAGCGGCTCCCTGAGCAGACTGTCAAAGCCATTTGGCAGAATGCCTCATCACCAGAACTTTCCAGCAAGCATCAAGACATGGCTTGGCTGGTGGTGAGAAGGGCTCTGCCGGTGAGATCCTTTATGTACGCCCGGACTCTCTGCTGCTCCGCACGCTGAACCTGAAGTGGCTGTGGAGGGGACGAGACTGACACACACCTCCTTCTGGAATGTGCCTATGCATAGGAAGTCTGGAGAGGAATGCAGCGGTGTTTGTCGAGGTTTGTCCCGAGCAGCTCCGTGGCGCGGGACTCCGGGCTCTACGGTCTGTTCCCTGGAATGCACACTGAGACGAACATCAACTGTGCCTGGAGGATCATCAACTCGGTGAGAGATGCTCTTTGGTTTGTCCGAAACCTGTTGATCTTCCAGCTGAAGGAGTTGACCCCGACTGAGTGTTGCAGACTGGCACATTCTAAGGTCCAGGACTATGTCTTAAGGGACGCGCTGAAGCTTGGGGCAGCTGCCGCCAAAGCGCGGTGGGGAAAGACCACCGTATAAGGTCTGCCTGCTGAAGAAGAACAGGGGGCCCACTCAGTAATTGGGCTCCGCTGACGCCTCAGCAGAATATTTGGATAGTCAATGTACAGATTTGTACATACAAATGATTAATTCCAATCTCTGTATGTAAAGAAATGGAATGTATACGTATGTATGGCATCACCAATTGTATAGATATCAAAATAAAGTTACACAACAGGAGAACTTGGATGCTAAACAATGAATGTAGCATGCGATAGACAGAGCTAAGCTAATCAACAACAAAACGATCAGGTTTAAGCTCTATAGTCCTACCACATCCACTCATAAATGGTGTTGGACAATGAAACAATTAAAATGAGTAGGAATCTGAATAAATATCCACTTTCTCAATGATGTGGAGCTCTGCACATCAATGCAAAAGACAAGGTCGGAGCTCTTTGCAACGATCTTCAGCAAGAATTGCTGAGTGAACGGTCCATTTTTCCCTCCTTCCCAAGTTCCAGCATCACAAATGTCAGTCTTGGGAAATTTTGATTCAGTCCATGCGATATCAAGAAGTCGCTAAAAGAACTGAACATGTATAGAAAATAAGCACTGCCAACATCTGGTAACACTACTAGAGATTTGTCCTCTATAGCTAACTGCGCCCTTAGCCAAACTGTCTACAGCAGCTACAACACTGGTATCTGTTTGAAAATGTGGAAAGTTGCCTAAGTATGTTCTGTCCACAGGAAGCAGAACAAATCTGATCCAGCCAATTACCAGTCGATCAGTCTGCTTTTCATCATCTGTAAAGTAATGGATAGTGTAATCGAGACTGCTATCAAATGGAACTTACTCAGCAATAATCTTCTCACTGATAATGCTGGCTTTCATCACAGTGCTTAGTCCCTGGCAGTAATACAGCCTTTGTTAGACCATGGACAGAGGGGGATTCCAGATGTGAGGTAACAGTAACTGCTCTCAACATCATTACCTCACATCTGGCAGCATTTTTTCTCAACATGGCATCAAGAAGCACAAGTGAAGAAAATGAGAATTAATGTGCACGCTCTCCACTGTTCAAAGTAATTCTTACATCAAGAGATGATTGTTGTTGTTGAAACTAAATAATCTCAGTCCCCAGGAATAACAGCAAGAGTTCCTTGAGGGACTGTCCTTGGCCCAACCATCTTCAAGCAGCTTTGTCATGGATCTTTTCTCCATTGGCAATTTAGCTAACGACTATGCTTTAAACCAAAAACACTTGTTTACATCTCCCAACCACATAAAAAATAGACGGACAAACAAAGATAGTTAAATGATAAATAAAACAATCGACCAAAACTGGCCAGATTACTGAAATGGCTTTCATGATGTGTTGTTTCACAGACATAGAAGTGGACTTCTTGGTTGTTTCTCTGAAAATGTCAATCAGGATCACCTTTACCAAAGGTAGCAATACGTTTAACTCACCTTTCTGCTCTTTGGGCTTCTGAAAGCGGTAAGGAAAGTTAGGTAGGAAGCTTTCAAATCTTCATGCCGTGTCATCAGCAGCCAAGCTCAACAACTCAAAAATATCACACAAAACAAAAATTTTAACTGCCATCCCGCCCTGATAGATTGACTCTCTTTACTTGACGCCTCATTCACCATTGAGCATCAGTTTACTGCTTAAAAATAGGGTCTCTTCCAGGTTTGTTGGAACCAGTTCCCAGGTTAAGAGCCAACTTCAGCCATCTGTTTAAACACAACACTGTTCCTAGGGTTGCTTTGACTGTAGGGATCATTTTAATCAAGAACCATCCTGCAATTAACCTTCAGGTCTGGCCTCACAAACAAAAGCTTGTTTGTTCTGTTCTTTCCCTTCTACCACACGCTGTTTGACAATTTCCACAGGTCATGTTCAGCTCACGATTTCCAATTCATAGCTTCAAACCAAAATTGATTTAAAAAAAATATAAACATAGTGAACAATCTGTGAGGGTTCTGCTAATGTTTGTATGCAGCAAGATCTGGACAGTTTTCAGGTTTGGGACAGTAAGTGGCAAGTCACAGTTTGTGCCACATATGCACAAGGCATTGACTTTCTTCAGCAAAAACAACACCTAAATATGACAACATAATCTTTCTACAATTTGTGGAAGCTCATGTTATTTTTTCCAGGTGGTAACACAAGTTCAGAGGCTTTTCCAAAGGAATTCATTTTACTCCACTGCTGGGATATCTGCATCCCTGGCTCAGGTAGTGTTTATTACCGGTTCCCAATTGTATGTGAGGAGGTGGGATCCTTGGTTTTGTAAAACTGGTGTGTTAAACGTAGTGGGTTATGTTAAATCTTCATATATCAGTAATTAGACCGCAGCAAGGCACTACACTTTAGGAAGGATGGTAAAGACAAGGTAAGGATGAACAGGAGAAATAAAAATCACCAGTTACGTGGAGAATGGAAAAGCTGCAGCTGTTCTCCTTCAAACAGAAGGTCAGAGTGAAATTTAATAGAGGTATGAAATAATGAAGAGTTTTTATAGTCTAAAATAAAAAAGAAACCATGGCCAGCAACAGGAAGATCTGTAACCAGAGAACTCAGATTTAAGTTTATTGATAACAGAGCCAGATGCAGGATGAGGAAAAGAAATTCCCAGAACATGTTGTTCTGATCAGGAATACATTGTCTGAAAGTATGATGGAAGCAGAGTCAATAATAACTTCTAAAAGAGAACTATATTTGGAAGCAAAAGATTTTACAGGACCATGAGGGAAGAGAAAGAAGTTAGGACTAATTGGACTTTCATAAAGATGATACAAACATAGCGTGGTAAATAGTCTCCTTTTCTGCTGTATCAATCTGATTCGCTGTCACAGTGATTCACTTTTTTTTTAAAATCAGCTACATTTGTGCAGCATTTAAGATTCAGAAGTGACATTTTATTTCCCAGAAAATGATCTGTCCTCCACAACACACTGAACCAAAGAGTAACCAGTCAGACTTTTAATTAGCCAGAAGAAAAGACATTGGGCAGAACTTTACAGGGCTGCGAGTGAAATGGGCTATGGCAAGATTTGTGGCAAAGTCCAATGAGAAATCTGGTGTGGCCAATCACGGGGAGTGTCGGGAGAATCTCAGAGAGAGGGTAATGAGGACAATGAGAAGTGTTTTGTGAGGTAAGGTGAGAAGTCTCACTAGGATTCTCGATGGGAATCTTTCCAAAAGCCCAATGAAGCTCACACTGAGCCAAAAAAACAAACATTCATCCCACAGATTTTATTTATACAGAAGTCATATTTGCTGTGACAAAATGTTACAAAGCAGTAAAATATCTATTAGAGGTACGCTATATAATTGAATGCTACATAATTGCTGTGCAGTTTCATTTATGACACACCTCCGCTTGTTATGTAGATAATAGCACATTAATTCCTGATTGTACTGAGAAATTATTAATTAATTATTGTTTCTGGACTCAGAATTCATGACACTTCACCCTTAAACTTTCCATTATTATTCATACTACACAAGAGGAGATGACAGCAGAGTAACAATGTTAATGGTCTTGCAACACAAAGATCCAGACCAATGGTATGAAATCAAGCTCCATCATGATAACTGGTGAAATTTAAATTCAATTCATAAAATCAAGAATTCAGTGCTCGGGTCCGTAATGGTGACCATCCCTTCTATCCTGGTTTCACTAATGCTCTTCAGGAAAGGAAATCTGCTGTCCATAACTAGTCAGGTCTATATTTGACTTCAGACCTCTAGCAATGTGACTGATTCTGAAATAGCAGAGCAAAGCATTCAGTTCAGGGGCAAGTAGGGATGGGCAAAATATGCTGGCCTTGCCAATAACTCCTCCAATATCCCATGAAGGAAAAATAAGAATTTCAAGTTTGCTCGTGACCTATAAAGTCATCTGGGTACAGATATCAATACTTAGCATTGTATTCTGTATTCTGTTGACTTCCTTAAAGACGGTATAACAAGGCTATTCTGCTATCTGCACTGGAGAGCTCAACATGAGGCCATGTTGACACAATTTTAAATAAAGACAGAGTGCAATGTAATTGAGAATGACAGCTCTAAATATGTTTGTGATGCAACTCAGGACTGTAAACACATAACAATTCAATTCATTTATTTATTTGCTGGTAAGGTAACATGGAAGTAAAGCAGAAATTATTGGTTATACTGTAATGGGTTTGAGCTGATAGAGAGAATTCTTGCTCCCTGCGCAATATACTTACAGTCCATTTCTCATAAAGCCACTCAGTTATTGTCTGTAAGTACTGTCGCAGAAACAAGACAGAGCTATCCAACTTCTGAAGCAAAGTACAAATTACAGCATATTGCTGGTTTTTTTCATTTAAATTGCATTAGGAGCAATATTTCTTGACACACTAGAATCCATCTTTCAACTCATCGTGAAATTATATAAGGTGTTAAACTGAAGGATAAATAAACAAAACTTTTAGAGTGAAGAAAAGATATTTTCTATCTTTTTAAACATTAATTCAGCAAAAACACCCTAAATCGTGCATTTACAAAAGTTTATCATACAGAATACCAAAACTAAATTAACAAAACAACCAGGGTTGACACAGGAAACTTCTGTTTAGAAAATGCAGGAAGTAGGCATGATCTGGAATACTGAAAATGCCTGAAAGGTTGGTGGAAATAAGACTGAACAGTATTTTTCTGAAGAAAATTGGACAATTACTTCAAGAGGTGAAAAATGTAGGGTTCTGAATTTGTTGGAATGTGTATGATGGCTAGAACAGGTATAAGACAGTGCATAGCAAAGCAATGAGATGATTTACTGGAAAGACACTAACAATTTGACACTAAAATATGGGGGCCATCTTGCGGCAGTGATTCTGCTGCCATACTCTAGACATGATGGATGCAAATCAATACGTTTCGTTATATTGACTGGTTGAAGGATTATAAGTGAAAATCTGCATTCCTATGTTGAGGGTTTTTTCAAGCCTTTTTTGTTATTTTCTGATGCTCAGAGGATCAAGTGTTCAACTTGGCCAATTTCATTCATATCCTATGCTAGCCACCAATTTTAATATGTACAAGAGCTAAATTAGAGTGCATATTAGAGTCTGATCATCAGATTTTTAATCAAAATTACTGTGTACAGCTTTATAGGAATAACGTAATTCTACATTCACTCGCTTACACTCTGTAAGAATTTTAAAAGTTTTGATGAGATTACCTTTATTTTTTGGAACTCTCAAGAATAGGCTTAGGTTTCTCAAACTTTCCTCATCAGATAAGACATACTCTCTCACAGGCAAATATATCACTCCACATTAAACTACTTTTGTTTCTTTTTTTGAACTATAATGCAAAATGGAAGATGGGCTGCTTGATCTGGATTACCAGCAAAGGTTTCCTACTTGAAAATTACGTATTGCATTTTATTGAGCTGTGCAATTTTTTGGAATGAGGCAGAGGGGAAAGTCAAGAATTAGTGGCACTCAGTCTTTGAGTTGAGGAATTCTGCTTGACAAAAGCTTTCTAATTGGTTTAGTGTTAAAATGGCTACAAGCCCTAAAAGTATCAAAATGGAAGAAACATCCAGTGCCTGCAGTCAGAAAGTATCCATTTCTCTCTCGTGTGTGGGAAAAGATAGAGAAAAAAACAAGATGGCTTAAAAGGAAAATAAAGATGCAAAAATAAGTAAATCACCTGATCAGCCATCGAATCAAAGAATGAATCTCACCCTGCAGATCACAGTGTCTAATTATTGCAAAACTCAAAAGGACAGTTAGGTTCTGAACTGGACTTTTGATCTTCAGAACTTTATTTACCTTGTCTTTATTCTTTCTCAACTCTAGTCTTTTGTCTGCTTTAATTGTGCTTGTGTGTATTCTTAAACTAAGTTGCTTCAAACCCTTAAGTTGCATAAAAAGGAGATCCTTTCACTTCATTGCTCCTGTTGAGGTTAAGTGTGTCATAATAAACTAAGTGTCTTTTTTATCTGTTACTGAAGGAAGGTAGTGTGAATTGTTTTTGTTCTGAGTAGCAGTTAGTCAAGCAAACTAGTCAGTTGAGTTGTCTCATTGAGATTTTATACATTTGTACATTTTGTGACAGTCTGTGAAACAATTCTTGACTTGTGTAATAAAATCCACTTACACCGAAGGCCAAAATGCCACTTGGTTCCTCATTGCTTCTTGTCACTCATGAAGAAGGACACCAAGGTCCCTTTGGACATCAGCAGTGACAAACTTCATTATTTCAGAAACACAGCCTTTTTGCTTTATCTACCAATATAAGTAGCACATTCACGTTATATTCCATTCACTATGCCTATCAAATTCACTTAGACTTTGCAAGTTTCCTTGAAGCCTTATAGCATCCAGCTCACAACTCACATTCCCACCTTGATTTGTGTCATGAGCAAATTTGGAATTGCTACAATTGGTCCCGACATCTACACCATTTAAAAAGATTGTGATTGCCTGTGCTATTAACCCTTGTGGCAGCTCACCGGCTACAGGTTGCCGTTCATGTGAATGATTTATTTACCTCAAATATTTTAGGTCTGTAAATCAATTTGCAATAAAAACAAGTATATTAACCCAATCACAAGCATTTTAACTTTGCTTACTAATTTCCTGTGTGGGACCTTATCAAAATCCTTCTGAAAATTCAAATCCACCCCAAACACTGATTCTCCATTAGCTGTGCCAGTAACAACATGTTCAAAAGAAACTCCAATGAGTTTTTCAAAAAATGAGTTTTCTTTCATAAAACCAAACTGACTTTGCTCAGTTTTACTACTATTTGCAAAATGACCAGTGATTACATCTTTTTTAATTGATTTGACATTTTTCCTACTACTAATGTTAAATTAAGAGGTCACTCTCTCTCTTCACACACACCCCCCCGCCCCCACCTTTAAATATATTTGTTCCTTTCCAATGTTCAGGTAACTTTCCATTATCTTTATAGCCTTCTCCTTTACCACTCTGGGATGTAATTCATCTGATTCAGGGGATTTATCAATTTCAACCCAGTTAACTTTCTAAGTGCTATTGCCTTATGTTCAGTTCTTCAGTTTCACTTGTTTGTTTAGTATTTCTAGATGGTTTCTGTTTTTTTTTCATATGTGAGGACAGACACAAAGCATTAGTTAACTTCTCTGCAATTTCCCAGTTTTCCAGTATAAATTCTCCTCTCTCCAATTGAAATGGGTCTAATTTGTCCTAGTTATTTTATTTTCCTTTTCACATACATAATACTTACTGGTTGCCTTTATGTTTTTCACTAGACACATTTATGGTCTACTTTTTCATTCTTCACCACTACCTTGGTCACCTTGTTTAGCTGAAATTGCTCATGATCCCCAGGTTGAACTTTTTTTTCTGGGTCCATCCTTTAATCTAATATGATTTGAAATATATTTCGTCGGGTACATTTGATTCACCTTGAAACTTGTACTCTGAACCACAAAATAGAATAATGTCTTTTTTTTTCCTCATAATGACTGAAAACACACTTCATAGGTATACTTTATATGGTCCTTTCACAAGACATTCATTTCTCCTTGAATAATTCATGGTGTTTTTTAATTCCCAAGAATTTACTTTTTTTTTGTTTATCAGCTTGGAAACTTTCAGTCATAGAGTCATAGAGATGTACAGCACAAAAACAGACCCTTTGGTCCAACTTGTCCATGCCGACCAGACATCCCAACCCAATCTAGTCCCACCTGCCAGCACCCGGTATTAGGTGTAGTCAAGGCTGAGATAGACAGATTTGTCTTAGAACTAACTTTCACAGTGAAGTCTCCTACATTCCTACCATCCTTCCACCCATGCATCAACTCCGTCCATTTTATTCCTCTTGCACATGTTGGCAAATCTTGTTTAAACTTCTCATTAATTTAGTCTGAACGCAAGTTCCCACCCAAATTTCTGTACAGTGAACCATAGAGTCTTGCTCTCTGTCGTGGCTCTCTCTCTTTCCCAGGTCCCAGCTGACTAACCTTGCCTGTAGTTTTTAAAAAATGTCTTAGACCATTCCTCTAATAGTCTTTTCCACAACAATGTAAATATTTGGACTTTTTATCCAGATAGAGATGCTAGTTAGTTTAAAGCACAATTGTTTACAGCCTGACCATTTTGGAATTTCAAAGCCTCACTGTTTATCTACTGTTGAATACAGCTTGCGGCCAAATAACTCTAGACATAAATACCTTCTTCGCAAAATAGGTCACTTGCATCTTTCAGAATCAAACCACCCAGACTTGTTATCCGGAGGACTTCAGAAAAAGCTATATGACGTCTGACTCCCACAATATTATCTTAACTTAAATTTATAATCCCAAAACACAAGCATATAAACTGTGAATTGTATTGGATAACTATTTTCATTAGATTAGATTCTCTACAATGTGGAAACAGGCCCTTCAGCCCAGCAAGTCAACACCAACTCTCCGAAGAGTAACCCACCCAGACCCATTTCTCTCTGGCTAACGCACCCTAACACAATGGGCAATTTAGCACGGTCAATTCACCTAACCTGCACACCTTTGGACTGTGGGAGGAACTCCACACAAACACAGGGAGAATGTGCAAACTTCACACAGACAGTCGCCTCAGGCTGGAATTGAGCCTGGATATCTGGCGCTGTGAGGCAGCAGTGCTAACCACTGAGCCACCAAGCCACCCCAACATGTGGTTTAGTCATGCTCATGCTCATTTGCTCTGAGGAGTGACAATTGGCAACAATCTGTCCAGGTTCAACCACGTTGGTGCGATGGTCAAGAAGGCACAAAAATGCCTCTTCTTCCTCACAAGGCTGCGTCCGTAAGGACTTTCACCAATCTTTGTTGATTCACTGTAGAAAGCATTCTATCTGGATACATTTTGGCTTGGTACAACAACTGGTCTTCCCAGGACCATGAGAAACTACAGAAGGTTGTGAACACAGCCTAGTCCATCACTCAAGCCAACCTTCCATCCATTGACTCCATCTATACTTCTCACTGCCTTAGAAAGGCAGCTAATATCATCAAAGATCCCTCCCACCACAGTTATAATCTCGTCCAAACTCTTCCATCAGTCAGAAGATATAAAAGCTTAAACACATGTACCAAATAAGTTCAAGAATAGCTTCTTCCCTGTTGTTATTCAATTTCAGAATATACCCTCAAATTTCAAATCTAATATTGATCTTGCTTCTGTGCACCTTCTTTGCAGTTGTAGCTTTGTATTCATCACTCTGTTCTAACATTAAACGTTAGCTTAACATTTAGTGCTGATCACACTTTACTGTATTCTCATCTGGTAACATTTCTGAATGAAAAACTTTGAGTTATTAACATGTCAGTAGCATGTCCACTGAACCATTTATTATAATGCTTCACCAAATCAACATAAATTCAAGGCAAAATTATAAAATTGGTCAAAGTATTGTCAAACTATGTTAATGTTCATCATGATTATTTCTATTTCTGCAAGTCGTAACACGCTGACGTGTTGTCAAAATTTCAATTGTCTTATGGCATAGAAGTTTTATTGGCAGAAGCAAAACACTAAATGGAGAACAGTGGAAGAAATGGAGTGCTACATGTGCCACTGGACACTTTCTTCATCTATTACTGTCTAATAATGGTGAGACTCTTTCTAAATGATGCAGAGCTCATTTTACTTTCCGCTGTGTTCAGCTCCAAGGCAAAATCCCAGCAATATTTCAAAGACCAGCAATGTCTCCCCAAAAGTAGGAAATTCAGGTATTAAAAGACTCATGAGGGATGAAATTTTACAGAGAACTTTAGGTATATTTTTCTCTCTCTCTAATCTCACTTAATTGTATTGACTTGTGATTCATCATCATGGTGGACTTTTTTTAATCCTAGTATTAAATTGCTCCACTAATGCCCCAAGTTGTAATTGTTGAATTACTCGCAGATGCAAGTAATTTAATTTGCTGTGTGAATGTACACAACCAGAAGGACTCAATTGCATCCTTTTTCTTCGTTGTGCAGTATTTTAAGCACTTGCAGCAAAAATTCTCCAATTTTAACTCAGAGCAACAAGATTGCCATTGCCATAATTTAATCAAAGTCAGAAGTACATAATGAGTCAGAATAAAAAAGGTGATACCATGAATATTGGAAATAAAATTAAAAATGCATAGCAGGCCTGTCAGAAACCACTCAGGAAAGGACGATGAAAATCAGGGTTGAGACCCTTCTTCAGAAGAGTTCTGAGAAAACATTCGGCCAGATATATGACGCATTGCTGTTGAATTGCTCTTAGTACTGCCTGCTTGAACTTAAAAGATAAATTGACTCAAGGTGTTCTTTTGGATGACCTCTGAAGGACCTTTCTCAACATTATTTGCTTGCTTTGTCTATCTTTCAATATTTGGACTGGAAGGAGTTTGTAGGTTAAATATCAATCTATTTTCAGCCTATTGAATACTACGCCCATGGTCAATAAGTCCTGAAGCAAGATTTGAACTGGAACCTTCAAGCTCAGAGGCAGGAATGTTAACAACTGAGCGTTCCTAGCTCCGTGGAGGACATTAAACAAGTGGAATACTGTACACGACTGGGCAGGGGAGAGAAAGATCTTCACGCTGCTTCACATTCACTGGTTTCTTTGCAAACGTTGATACTTGTCTCTGCTCTTTAACTCTCTGGAATCTGGAAATTGGAAGCTGTCACCAAAAGTTAAATGCTTCACAAAAATGAATCCACAGAAATGAGCCAAGATAGCTTTCCATGGCAGAAAACTCAAACTGATTTCCACGTGGCCTCCACAATACTTTATATTGCAGAAGTTTATATTTATCACAAAAGCCTTCAACGTGCATGTGAACACCACAGCTTCTGCTGAAGGTAGCGCAAGGGCACTTTGAGCAGAAAGGCAGTGTCATGCCCAACAGCAACTTCTGAATGCTGATATATGGACCTAATGTGGGAAAGAGCAAAATGCTGTGGTATCACTATGTGATGATCCCAGCTGATGACATTACTGGACAAGTCAGATCCCAGACTGGAATCCAGCTTGATACGTTTTGATTGGTTTCACTTCTACTGAAGTAGTCTCTCACTTAAACATAAGCACACTGTGCGACAGATTTTATTTTAACATTAAAACAATTGTTAAGCAAGTAAAAGAATTGATGAAATAGAAGAAACCAAACTATCTACTTGTAACACAAATTCAAAGATTGTGAAACTCACAGAAAAAAAGTATCACCCCATTAATTCCAAAATTCTATTTTATAAATTGAAAGGAAAAAAGAACAATGGCTTTTGTATAGTTCCTAAGACAGAGATCTGGTATAGTGCTCAAAAACACATCTTGTCCAATACCCTCACAAGTAACTCTTGCACTTTAGTAATTTTCTGTGACTTGGACTACATTATCGACTAGAACTGCAGATTAGCTTCTTCTTGGAGATATTATACACCTTATTAAACATACTGAGCTTTAAGTAACCTCTGCAGTGCTATTACTCACTGTTTATTCCAAGCTAATCTATTTTCACTGTATCTCTCCTTTCCCAGGAGAACTGGTCGATACAGGTATCTTCATTCAACGTCTTCACAGGATTGTTGAAAGCTCAAATTAACAACTAAAATAAAATCTCTCTCTCCAAGTTATGTTTTCATTTTATCTTTAAACAAAACTCTCCTGACCTTCTAAACAGGGGCTTGTTCATTAATTTCAGTTATAAAACCCTACCCATGTACGCAATGGAGCACTCATTCCAAAGCTGTGTTGAAAGAGTGAGTAGTTGGACATATTCAAACATTTTAAACCTTTTGTTAATAATTTCTGCGTCTTTGCCTAAGTAGGTTTTAATAATGCAATTAAAAGATATAAGATATCCATTAGATGTATTGTATATATAATATCGTTTGAATTTAAAAGGGCGTTGATCCGGCAATTATATCCTGCCATATCAACACCCTTATAAATTCAAGCTATATTATGAGCAAGATGTGAAATGGCCTTAAAATGTCGAAGTGGGTTAAAAATAGTTACAGGACTGTGAGAGCTAAACAAAGTCAACAAAAATTCAGCACAGCTTGTTCCGACAAACAATTGGACGTTATTGACAATAAAACTGCATGCAGATGGCTAAACTTGGAAGGGAGAGAGAGTTGCTCGCAGCTGTCAGTTTCTCTCACAAATTTGTGCTTACAGAGAGAAAAGCAGGAATCTTTACACTTACAACTTGTCAATAGCTATCAGTAATTATCACTCAAGTTTCATCATCCATTAGACCGGTACATTGAATTATGATCTGTGTTATTACTTCCGATGTTTATCATGTTGATTTCCAAACCTTGTGTCACTTACGTTATCCCATAATCTAGTTGTTGTTGGGGGCTCAGAGGATTTTTGGATTGTCCTTATTTAAGCTTAGTCAGTATTCCAGAATTTATGTGGAGCCAACTAATCAAGCTCTGACAAGGTTTACCAAGGTTAAGGAATTTACATGGACTTAGCCTGTGTCAAGTCCTGCTGAGATTAGTAATGTTTTGACCTTTGCTATAGTCTTAACTTGTATTGTGTTACAACAAAGGGTTGGCCAGTTTTCCCATCATTCAACTATCTGTTTCACACAATTCCACAAAGAAATAGGACAAAGAGAGAACTTGGTTCAACACGCCTAACCAAGTTCTAACAGCACTCCATGAAGTTAGTCTTGGAAAAATGTCACAAGACACAGTTGTGGAGATGGCAATCCCTTGATACCATAGCTGTGCATGGTATTTTGCACTGACGTAGTTACTATGTCACTTCAGAGGATGACTGATATGCACCAGATTTCCAGGAACTACACTCTCTTCCACCCATCCTCTTTCCAGCTATTTTTCAGCATGGAACCATGCGATCAAGCCGAGACCAGGGCCCTGTTACAAAAGATACGTCATTATGAAATAGTTTTTTCCTCAGGATTCATGCATTATTAGAATTGTAAAGAATGGTTCATTTGTAAAGACTAGAAAAATGCCTGAACCTGTAAACTGCTCTAAAATTGTTGAACTCGAAGTTATGTTCTCTGCCCAACATTTCCGTCTCAGGCTTGTTGCAGTGCTCCAGAGAAGCTCAACACAAGTTAGAAGAACAGTACCTCATTTTTCACTTTGGAGCTCCATAGCCTTCTGAACTTAATCTCAAATTCAACAATTTTATGGCTTGAGCATCATTCTCCGTGCTTTCCCCCACTCCACACACCAGGCCTGTCATCACATGGGCTGCTACTACACACAGACCATTGTCAGACATTAATAGTTCCTATTATCAGCTATTCACTCTCCTAGGTTGGTCTTTATCCACTCCTTTGTCTGTTCAATGTTTTTCTCTCTCTTTGGGCTCTATCTCCACTTACTGTTTAATCCTGCCCCTGCCCCACTCCATCTTCTGTATAAAATCCATCATTTTCTCAACTGCTATTAGATCTGAAGGGTCACTGGACCTGAAACGTTACATTTGATTTCTCTCCACAGATGCTGCCAGACCTACTGAGATTTTGCAGCAATTTCTGAAATTGGTAAAGGGTTTTGAATTTGACCTTTCAACATTTCAACATCAACTAATTTGATAGGGACTTGTGCATTGTTCAAAGTGAAAGCACACTTGTCTTCCCATCAAAACCACAATCATTTAGACATCCACACCAACAGTGATTAGCAATGTCATTTTGAAACTTAGTCAAGCACATCTCAAACAATGCACTCTCCAACAGCCGAGGGTAACGGATCAAGTGCACATGCAAACAAAATGTCAATTTTGCAAACCTATGAAATGCAAATAATTTCAAAACTACTCTGAACAAATATAAATGCCTTCAAATAGTTCATGTTGTTGCATAAAGGAATAATTCCAGCAGTCCTGAGATTTGTTCTCCTTTCTACTGAACAGTGGGCTGACTCTCCTTTGAAAATTCTGATCTGAAAGCTTCTTTCTGTAGAACTGTGATGCAGTCTTTACTTCAAGCTCTTCCATTCAAATAAAGCCAGACATGTGTCAGAAATTGTTTTTGTACCATGTCGATCTGACAATGTCAGCATCAGAAATGAATATTCAACACATTTTTACTGCCGATTGTACTTAAAGATATGGGTTTGGAATTACAAATGAAAATAAAAAAAGAACATTCTTTGCACTGATTTGAAAAGGAAAAATATTAGATTATACAATCTTAGTGTTAAAAAGATTTCACATCAAGATAATGAATTACAGTTATACTCTATTTCAAACATAGAGCCATAGTTAATATCTTGGATAAACAAGGTTTCCAACAATTTAACTCTAAAGCAGTTTTGCCAGCTAGATGACAAAATCCCCTGTGGAATATTATCCTTCAAGGTTTCAAATGGTCTTATTGTAGAATTAAATACTTACTGGCAAATCACCTCACAAAAGTGACATCAATTTTCTCTATAACACAGACTATTCCCAAGAGTTAAAACCGTTAAACTCTATCTTAGGGGATATGGGATTTGTTGTATTTCACCACCATTTGGAATATCACCATGTAGAAAGGTCTTCCTAAGCATTAATCATAGAATCGGTAAAATGTGGAAGTAAGCCATTTGGCCCATCAAATCTCTACTGCCCCTCTGAAGATCATCTGACACAGACTCACCCTATAACTCTACATTGCCTATGGCTAATTGACTGAACCTGCACATTATATGGGAAATTTAGTGTGCCCAATCCACCTGACCTGCACATCTTTGGACTGTGGGAAAGGACCAGAGTACTGGGAAGAAATCCACACATACAGAGGGAAAACATGCAATCACCGCACAGTTGCTTGAGGCTGGAATTGAACCCACATGCCTGGTGCTGGAAGGCAGCAGTGCTAACCACTGAGCCACCATGCCACCCCCACTGTGAAAGCTGTGCTTATCCTTGTTAGGCCAATTCCTGATTTGATCACAGGGAAGCTGGAAATTTGAAAAGAAATCCACAAAATAAGTAACTCCTTCAAATTCCGATTGTGCCAGAAGCTGAAGTATTAGTAAGAATGACAAAAAAATTCCTTCAATATTATACATGTGCTTTCTCATTTCAAAATCTACATGGTTTTTCCGGAACATTTGACATCCATCTGTGACATGGGTTCTCACAAAGTTAACACTCCAATATAAAAAGACAAAAAAAGTGGAAAGAGCAATGAAGATAACAAGCAAAGTTTAATGTCACCTTAGAAATTTAGATTTAGATAGATTTTAGATTACTTACAGTGTGGAAACAGGCCCTTCAGCCCAACAAGTCCACACTGACCCACCGAAGCGCAACCCACCCATACCCCTACATTTATCCATTCACCTAACATTACGGGCAATTTAGCATGGCCAATTCACCTAACCTGCACATCTTTGGACTGTGGGGAAACCGGAGCACCCGGAGGAAACCCACACAGACATGGGGACAATGTGCAAATCACAGTCGCCTGAGGCGGGAATTGAACCCGGGTCTCTGGCGCTGTGAGGCAGCAGTGCTAATCACTGTGCCACTGTGCCGCCCACTTTGTGTTTGGAGGTGTTGGGGACATTTAATCAGATGAGAGGGTGCAGAATGAGAGCCCGTTTCTTCTTGTTTGAATTATGGTTAGGAGACTCATGGATGGCCACGACAATAATTGAGTTACATCACACCATGACTGGCATTTAGCCACTGACAGACAGGACAGCCAACGAATAGGCAGTCCCAACAGGAAAGCCAATCAAAGACACTCTGCGTTCGCTCCCACCCTAAACTAGCAAGTCCCTCCCCACCACTGATATTCTTCCCTACTCAGCTACAGTCTGGGTTAATTCATGTTTCATGTCTGTGATCTGGGAATAATCTCTGGCATGGGAACAGGACGGGATCATGGACCTGATGGTAGAAGAGGCAAGAATGTGGAGCTGGAAAAGCACAGCTGGTCAGATAGCATCCAAGGAGCAGGAGAATCGATATTTTGGGCAAGAGCCCTTTATCAGGAATGAGGCTTGAGCTCCAAGTGGGTGGAGAGATAAATGGGAAGGGGGTGGGGCTGGGGGGAAAGTAGCTGAGAGTGTGATAGGTGGAAGAAGTTGGGATAAAGGTAATAGGTCAGAGAGGAGGGTGGAGTGGATAGGTGGGAAGGAAGATGGACAGGTAGGACAGGTCATGAGGACGGTGCCAAGTTGAAAGGTTGGAACTGGGATGAGGTGGAGAGAGGGGAAATAAAGAAACTGGTGAAATCCACATTGATGCCGTCCCAAGGCGGAAGATAAGGCATTCTTCCTCCAGGCGTCGGGTGGTTAGGGTGTGGCGATGGAGGAGGCCCAGGACTTACATGTCCTTGGTGGAATGGGGGGGGAAGTTGAAGTATGGGGCGGTGGGTTTGATTGGTACGGGTGTCCTGGAGATGGTCTCTGAAGCGCTCTGCAAGTAGGCATCCTAACTCCCCAGTCGTCGAAGAGCCTGGTTTTGTGTTTTAAATCCTGCTCAATATTAGACTTTGTCCAAATTCACAATAAAGAAAGGGATTTGGTGTTAATCTTGTCTATTACGCTCTGTGTCCTGGATGGGTTCAAAATACTTGAGTCAGAGTACCCTCTTTCTTCTTTTTGAGGCAGAAGACTTGCATTACGTGCCATGTATCACCCCAAGTCATGACTGGAATCTAATAGGGCCCTGAATAATATGGGCTATTGTGAGAAATCCATGAGAATTGCATGAAAATCAAGCAAGATCTTTCTCAATGTTGGGAGCAACTCTTTACATTTACACAGAGTGCTGGACATCCAGACAGTATTTTCGTTGGGCAGTGGGGAGACATCAATCAACAGGGATTGGTTGCTGGTTACCAGCCTCATTAACACCAAAACTGGACTCTTCAACATGCAGCTTCCTATTCCAGCAAGCGTTGGAAGTGAATTTGATGGAGACAATTCCCAACATGAAAGTCAGAGCAGGTACCTGGCAATATCAGCTCACCATTCACTCCTTTGGGCTGCCATCTTGGACACAATGTCTCAGGGCACACTCCATGGACATTAGCCGCGACATCCCACATCCACAGACACTGGCATTTGTCAACAGTCAGCCTCTCAACCCTCATGGCATCTCTCTGGTCCACATGCAAGATTTCTCTGCACTTTAAACCTGCACTTCGAGGTGCATTGGTAAATAGCATTAAAATGTTGCTGCAAGGACACTTTGTGCACAGGGACAGGCACTCAGTTCATGCATTGAGCCAGGCTGGATTTCAGGGCAGCTCACATGCTCTTTGAGTGCTCACTCATTTAGCTCTTATCTGCACGCTCACAGCACCACTTGCTTCACAATGCCGTGCCTTTTGTGCTTTAGTCAGAACCTTAAAGGCTCAAAGTTCTGCCCTATTCGCTAGTGCACACACAGGGGTCAGTCTGTCTGTCGTGCTCATTATTAGCAAAACCTCTGAGAATTGCAAATCTTTCTGCGTGGCAGTAAGACATCAATTTCATATCTACAGCATGTGCCCATTGCCTGTGCAGCAAACACACCGTGTGATTTTTCAACTAAATTGAAATGGCTTCAAGAAGGTAAGAGGTTATCAAGTCTGAAAGGGCTGCTGTTAGTTAAAGGGTCTCAGCGCCATCAATCAAAGCAGAGTTTGCACACATTCCAGGGGCTTGGTTGTTACTCAGGGAGCTGCAAGGACACGGTCAGTGGTCTGGTCAGTCATGGGGTTGGAGGCCAATCAGTCCAGGGAATCTGCCTATGTTGATTGGTGTAGAGGGCCATGTCTGTGTCAGTGTGTTAGTTTGCACATGTGTATGTTAGTTTGCACTTGTGTGCGCGCACGTGCGTGTGAGTATCCCTATGTGGTGAGGAGATGGAGGGTTGGTATTATATAATGAGCATTCCTTGAAATATAGAACTTTGACTGAGGAAAGCAAATGATAAAAGCAGTAGAATATATTACATGGGAACAAGATTCAGATCTCAACAAAGTCTGAGGGGACATACTACAATCGGAATCTATTAATTCTACATAGACTACAAAACAGCAAACTAGAGTCAGCTGCATCTCCAGTTAGTTCAAAGTAATTCACCTACAGATATAAAAATAGTATTGATAAAGAATGTTCATTGGAAATGGGAGAGAGGAGAAAGAGCATTTTAAAATTAAAGATCATCTTAAAATTTACTTCAAAATCTCATTCTGGCAGCTCCAAACTCTCTTTAATCTAGAGCCTTACCTGGGATCATTTCACAGAAACTTATGGATTTAACAAATTTGACTTCCTCTAAAATAAAATGCAAATTTGATGGCTGCATTGATACATAACAGCCATGCACAGAAAACATGCTGGAAAAGGGTCAACTCATTTCAAACTTTTAACTCACAATTTGACATTCATTATTGCATTTGACGTTACAGTAGTTCACAACAGATAACTATGGATGAAGCAGACAGTGTATCCAGATCAAAGACATGTTGGAGATACCTATTTGTAAACGTCAGATCAGCTGAAGAGCTGGATATCCAATGCACAGCAGACAGATGCCTTAATGCTTACTGATAAAAGGTGTCACAAAAATTAATGATGGGAGTCTGATGCACAAAGTTCTGGAATGTTTGTTGTTTGCAGTGTGTTCTGGCACATTTTAGGTGTCTACTTTTAAGCCTATTCTCAATAATGGAGAACAAATATCTGCATAGTACACTTTCCCGGGATATGGGCATCACTGACAAGTCTAACATTTATTCTTCATCTCTAATTGCTCAATGGGTAGTGACACGTCAACCACATTACTTTAGATCCAGAGTCACAAATAGCCTAGACTAGTAAGGATGGCAGGTTTCCCTTCTTAGGAGAGAGAGGGGAAGGGGAAGAGAGAGAGGGAGAGAGAGAGAGAGAGATCTGTGATGATCTGCTGAAGCTGAGTAAGAAAACTTGCCATTTTGAAACGTTTGTGGAATAATAAATAACTTTCTTTATTTTAAAACCCACAAAGGTTTGCTGCTGTATTTCATTTAATTAACATACCCACTCTAAGATTAAGGAAATACACTCCTAAAGAACAAAAACATTGATTATGGCCAGTGTGAAAACACAAATTCTGTTTTTGACCTTGGAGATAAAGATTTGCCATAACGAATGCTCTTTCTGTAATTAATGTTTTACTTATCAAGTCCTTTAATGAAAGCTAAATAAAATCAGTTTATCAACTAAATCCAAGGATTTTAGATCAATTATTGACATGAAACATTCAAATGTTCCACAAAATGCAACTGACCCCCTGTCACCATTATGATTGGGAATTCATTCGGGCTGTTGGGTCAAAATTCTAAAGATGGACTAATAGCATCAGATTTTTGGAAAACCCATTACTGATTACATTACGTTATTATTCTTACATTGTGTTGCCATTTCTCTTAGAGTCATAGAGGTGTACAGCACGCAAACAGACCTTTCGGTCCAACTCGTTCATGCTGACCAGATATCGTAAATTAATCTAGTCCCATTTGCCAGCATTTGGCCCAAATCTCTCTAAACCCTTCCTATTCATTTTACCATCCAGATGCCTTTTAAACGTTGTAATTGTACCAGCCTCCATTACTTCCTCTGGCAGCTCATTCCATACACGCACCATCCTCTGTGTGAAAAAATTGCCCCGAGAACTCTTTTATATCTTTCCCCTTTCATCTTAAGCCTATGCCCTCTAGCTTTGGAGTCCCCTACCTTGGAGTAAAGACCTTGAGCATTCACCCCACCTATGCCCCTCATGATTTTATACATGATTTGGAGATGCCGGTGTTGGACTGGGGTGTACAAAGTTAAAACTCACACAACACCAGGTTATAGTCCAACAGGTTTAATTGGGAGCACACTAGCTTTCGGAGCGTCGCTCCTTCATCAGGTTCATCAGGACAATCACCTGATGAAGGAGCGACGCTCCAAAAGCTAGTGTGCTTCCAATTAAACCTGTTGAACTATAACCTGGTGTTGTGTGACTTTTAACCATGATTTTATAAACCTTTATAAGATTACCCCATAGCCTCTAACATTCCAGGTAAAATAGCCCCAAGCCTATTCAGCCTCTCCCGAAGCTCAAACCCTCAAACTCCGACAACATCCTTGAAAATCTTTTCTGAACCATTTCAAATTTAACAATATCTTTTGTATAGGAGGGGGACCAGAATTGCACAGAGTATTCCAAAAGTGGCCAAATCAATATCCTGTACAGCCACCACATGACTTCTCAACTCCCATACTCAATACATTTTATTAAGTCACGGGTGGACCATTGAAAGGAATGGCATTTGTTCCTTAACATTTTCTCTGTTACAGCAGTCACATTCAATATTCAATCATGCCATTCTTTATCTTCTTCCCAGAGAAAAACATCTTCTCCCAGTATCATTTAGGTCTTAAATGGCCAGAATCAAATCTTTACTGTTCATAATGTGTGCATTGCAGGAATCCACAACAATTTGTATTCTGAAATAAATCAATTACAAAGCTGTACAGGTGCAGGGTGGATGATCAGAAGTTTAACAGCTTTTCCTCATGTAATGGGGAAATCAATTTAAAAATATTTTATGTATGTTAGAACAAATTACTGCAGATGCTGGAATCTGTACTGAAAGCAACAAATGCAGAAGATCACAACGGGTCAGTCATCTTGACTTGAAATGTTAGCATGCTTTCTCTTCATGTGATCTCCAGCATTTATTGACTTCATTATGTTCTCATGTTCAGCTAAGTTAATCATTTATATCCGTCAATCAAAAGAAATTAATCTCTCATAAGTAATGTGCAGGTTCTAAAAATTGACTCCATGACAAATAGACTAGTTAGAATCACAGAATCCTTACAGTGTTGAAGCAGGCCATTTGACCCATCAAGTCCACACTGATCCTCCAAAGAGCAACCCACCCAGATCCAACCCATCCTTGTGACACTGCATTTCCCACAGCCAAACCACTTAACCAGCACATATTTGGACAGTGGGAAGAACCTCCGAGAGACACAGAGAGAACATGAAAACTCCACACAGTCACCCAAGGATGGAATTGAACCCAAGTCCCTAGCACTATGAGGCAGCAGTGCCAACTGCTGAGTCACTGTGCCACTTGAGTGGATAGAGCATTTTTATTTTAAAAGAACCAATATTTACAATGTTAGAAATGAACTAGAAACCTTGGGTGGCAATATGTTATAGTTATGTGGTCATACAGTGCTGAAAAGTTCCTTCAGCCCATTGAGCCTGCACTGGCATAACTACCACTAAAGGTGTGCTCATCCCAATTTCTTGAACTTGTTGCACATATCCTTGATGTTGTGATTTTTAACTGCTCATCCAAATATATTTTAAAGGTTGGAAGGTTTCCAGCCTCCAGTGCTTTTCCAAGCAGTGCATTCCAGAGTTCCAACACTCTCTGAGTGAAAAACGTTTTTCTGAAATCCACTCAGAAGCGAAGCTGGATGTGAATGAGGAGGTTGTCCTGGTTGTTGGCTGCAGAGCAAGACAGAACTCAGGGGCTATCTTTTTTCTCAAAGTGGGCCCATTGACGGACCACTGATGGTACTTCACGTAGGATCGAGGACCCTGGGAGCGGAAATCCAGCCTGGTAGGATGGACGCCTACCCGAGGCTCGAATTGAGGAGGGACTCAGGGCAAAGGTGGGAATGGCAGGAAGTGACTCATACAGGAAGTGAATCAGCAGCAAGGAAAGCTGGGGTAATTCTCAGTGGGACTCTCTTTTCTGATGTCAGGTCCCTCAATCAGACACTATCGTTTGGAAAGAGTAATCTCAAAACAGCTCAGAAGCAAACATGCTGGGATTTGCTTGTCCTGTTCCTCACACAGTGGGTCCTCACCTACCGCTGGGTTAATACGAACAACAGTGGGAATTAACCAGGCATTAATTGGCCACCTTAGCTGCTTAAATGCCAGCAGGATGGCAAGGCCATCCATGGGAGGTCCCACCACCAATTTGTTCCTTGCTGATTAAATTGCTTCCTGACATCAAACACACGGCAGGGAAGAGTACCAAAGTTCCACCCGAGGTTTTGTAATTGATTCGGAGCTTGTTAGCAGTAACAATCAGGACACTTTTGCAGCATGATTCAAGTTTATTCCAAACTATCCATTCCCTTCTGAGACACCTCAGGCTGTTTGTAACTATTTATTGAATTACGAGCTGGCTGATTGCAACGTTAAGCATGGAATGGATGGAAATGAAAATTGACGGTTACTATAACAAGCAACTGTCCGCAATATCCAAAAGGCAAGCTGTAAACCAACTCTATTATTGTATCTCTTTACTACTCGTGCATCGTACGTCTTTACATTTTAATAAAGTATGATCTCGGCAGTAGGGTAATTATTCTATTAGAGTAAATTGCACTCCAATGATATAAAGGTATTGTGCATGATGGCAGCAGAGTTGAATGCTCCTCTACTTCATCAGTTCCTTTTTCTTTTTCTTTCTTTTACCTTCTCTTTTCTACAGGTTTTCTTCCCCCACATCCCCAACTTACAACTTCTTAAACTTACCCAGAGTGAATGGAGAATGGAGGTGAATCTGAATTCAGTACAGTGTGGGAGGTAAGGGAAAGTGAGGACTGCAGATGCTGGAGATCAGAGCTGAAAAATGTGTTGCTGGAAAAGCGCAGCAGGTCAGGCAGCATCCAAGGAGCAGGAGAACCGACGTTTCAGGCATAAGCCCTTCTTCAGGAATGAGGAAGGTGTGCCAAGCGGGCTAAGATAAAAGGTAGGGAGGAGGGACTTGGGGGAGGGGCGTTCCCTCCGCGACTCCCTCGTCAGGTCCACACCCCCTACCAACCCAACCTCCACTTCCGGCACCTTCCCCGCAACCGCAAGAAATGCAAAACTTGCGCCCACACCTCCCCCCTCACTTCCCTCCAAGGCCCCAAGGGATCCTTCCATATCCATCACAAATTCACCTGCACCTCCACACACATCATTTACTGCATCCGCTGCACCTGATGTGGCCTCCTCTACATTGGGGAGACAGTCCGCCTACTTGCGGAACATTTCAGAGAACACCTCTGGGACACCCAGACCAACCAACCCAACCTCTCTGTGGCTGAACACTTTAACTCCCCCTCCCACTCCACCAAGGACATGCAGGTCCTTGGCCTCCTCCATCGCCAGATCATGGCAACACGACGGCTGGAGGAAGAGCACCTCATCTTCCGCCTAGGAACCCTCCAACCACAAGGGATGAATGCAGATTTCTCCAGCTTCCTCATTTCTCCTCCCCCCACCTTGTCTCAGTCGCAAACCCTCGGACTCAGCACCGCCTTCTTGACCTGCAATCTTCTTCCTGACCTCTCTGCCCCCACCCCCTCTCCAGCCTATCACCCTCACCTTAACCTCCTTCCACCTATCGCATTCCCAACGCTCCTCCCCCAAGTCCCTCTTCCCTAGCTTTTATCTTAGCCTGCTTGGTACGCTTTCCTCATTCTTGAAGGAGGGTTTATGCCCGAAACGTCGATTCTCCTGCTCCTTGGATGCTGCCTGACCTGCTGCGCTTTTCCAGCAACACATTTTTCAGCAGTGTGGGAGGTGAGTCAGAGACCATGCCAGCACAGGAGATGAGTACCAGAGGTGAGTCCTGGGGGTGAGTCCCAGACCGGAGCCTGGAGCGGGAGGCAGCCTGAGCCCCGACCGGCGTGGGAGACGAGCCCCGGAGGTGAGTCCCGAAGGTGAGTTTCGAAGGTGAATCGCAAGCCGGAGCACAGAGCAGGAGGCAGTCCGAGCCCAGGCCGGCCTGGAGATGAGTCCCAGAAGTAAGAGACAGGCTAGAGCCCGGAGTGGGAGGTGGTCCGAGCCCAGGCCGCCTTGGGATATAAGTCCTAGAGAAGAGTCCCGAAGGTGAGCCGCGGGCCAGAGCCTGGAGAGGGAGGCAGTCCGAGCCCAGGTTGGCCTGGGAGGTGAGTCCCGGAGGTCAGTCGTGGGCTGGAGCCGGAGCAGGAGGCTGTCCAAGCCAGGCCAGCCTGGGAGAGAAGTCCCAGAGGTGAGTCCCAGAGGCGAGTCCCAGACCGAAACCTGGAAGGGGAGGCAGTCCGAGCCTAGGTCAGCCTGGGAGGTGAGTCCCGGAGACAAGTCCCAGGGGTAAGTCCCAGGCCGGAGGCCGATGCATGGAAGCAGCGAGGCCTTGAGTTCTGAAGCCTCGGGACACAGACTCAGTAAAAAGGATTATAACTTGAGTACTTTTTAAAACATTGCATTCCTACGCCAGACTTATTTTTTACTCTTTCAATTCTGCCACAAACACTTCCAGTATCTGTACCTTGGTACCCAGTACCTCAGAGTATCAAAGTGGCGACATTACAAATTTTTCACTGCACTCATTCAACTGCACATGACAATGAAAGCTATTCTATTCTAATTGTGTCTGCACTTTGAAAACACTTCATTGGATGTAAGGTGCTTTAGAATACCCTGAGGTCATGAAAGATGCTGTACAGATATAAACACCTTTTCTTCTTATCTTTCAGTTCACTATAAATCAAAACAACCATGTCACTGGTCAAGTACTGCTAGTCAGTCTTGCTGGTCAAGTCAGTATTGATAATTTTGTATCAATTTGCCTCTGACTTTGGCTGTTTTGTTTTGAAAACGAAGACCTTTTGAAATCTTTTCAACCTTGCCTGTTGCTCTTCAAATGATCAACTGTGTTTATAATACGTCAAGTCCAGTCATCATTTTTTCCCACTGAACTCATGTTGGTTTCTACTTATTTTCAATCAAGGACATGCACTTTCATTATATCTCCCAATGACAACAGTTTTAAACAACATGATCCACAATTGGTTTTATCACATTTCTCACATTCTATCATAGGTTACTGACCAATTTGATTCCAATTTCTTTTCACCATATGAATGACACGTCTGATTCTCTTCCATTATTTGAAGCACTGTTGGTAGCAAGGAGGGTTTCTGGCTGTCTTTGTAGCTGCCTTCTGCATCATATAAATCTCTACTGTTTCCTGTCACAAAAGCTCTTGTCTCTTCATCTGGCTACAGCATTACGCAATCTGTAATTGTTTTCAAAGTGCAATTTGTTTGAGATCCATGTCCAAAACTTGGTTTATTCTCAAAGCTACTGTAAAGTGAGCAATACACGCTCTTGAGCTTGAAACTTACTCGTATGTACATTTTTTCTGATATATTCCTCTGTGTCAGAGAATCATACAGTACAGAAACAGACGCTTCAGTCCAACTCATCCATGACGACCAGGTTTTCAAACTGAACTAGTCCCATTTGCCTGTATTTAGCCCATATTTCTCTCAGCCTTTTCTATTCAGGTACCTGTTCAAATGCATTTTAAATATTGTAACTTTACCTGCATCTACCACTTCCTCAAGTAATTCATTGCACATATGAACCACCCTCTGTTGAAAACCTAACCCCTCAGGTCCCTTTTAAATCTTTTGCCTCTCACTTTAAAACTATGCCCTCTAATTTTGAACTCCCCTACTTCAGGGATAATAGCTTTGCTATTCACCTTATCTATGCCCCTCATGATTTTATAAACCTGTATAAGGTCACCCCTCAATGTCCTACATTCCAGTGAAGAAAGTCCCAGCCTATCCCAGCCTTCACTCTTGGTAACGGGGTAGTGTGAAATATCCCTCAAGCATTTGTTCAGTTTATACATATGCTCTCCTCATTTTAGGTTGAATTTTCAGAGTAGAGGATGCTTTGTAAATCAGTGACAGTCTCAGTTAGGATCTTAATCTCGGATTCTCAACTCCCAAATGTTAAACAGCGCTGGTTCAGGATGTTGGCGGAGACAGGTCATGTACCTGCATCCAGCACATCTAACCGAGCTGTCTCCACTGCAGGGATAAGCATCTCCTGTAGCTCTCGAGAACTTACATGGTGGTGGCCAGGATTTGAGATTCATGGAAAGCCAAGTCAGAAGTATGGTGCTGGAAAAGCACAGCAGGTCAGGCAGCATCCAAGGAGCAGGAGAATCAATGTTTCGGGCAAAAACCCTTCATCAGGAAGCCATTCTAATCTCCAACATCTGCAGTATCCACTTTCGCCAAATCAGAAGAATGTCAGCTTGTTTGTTCCAGCTGAGGGGGCATACCACGAAAGGGCAAGGCAAAGCCGAGAGCATCCAAGTAGGCTCAAAGAGGGTGGGCATTAAACGAGCAAGCAAGGACTGTCCCGGTGCATCCTGGTCAAATTCACGAGCTGCTTGCCTGTCCCTGCTTGCAAAGTGTCCTTGCAGTAGCATTCTAATGGTGTGTGTCAGTGGTCTCCAAAAAGCAGCACTGGAGTGCAAAAACTGACTGCAAGTGAATCGCAGGTGATGATGCAGGTAGACTGGTACATGGCTGACACCATTGTCCGAATACGTGCAGCGCGGCAGTCACTCCCTGTGGAACGTGCCCTGAAATTGTTGTACTTGGTGACCAAGATGGAGGTCCAGAGAAGCAAGTGGTGAGCTGCAGTCACCAGGTAACCGCCCTGACGCTCATTTCAGGAATTGTTGGCACTTGGATTCTATCCAGTTGGTGGTAGAGTTGGAGACTGCATATTAATGAAATTAGATTAAGCAATAATGAGGGAAGAATGAGTGATAACCCCCATTAGAAGTCTCTTGCTACTCACTTATGAAAATCGCATCTCAATGTCCAATACTTAAGAGTCATAGAATCTTAGAGATATACAGCATGGAAATTGACCCTTCAGTCCAACTCGTCCATGCCGACCAGATATTTTCCATTAATCTAGTCCCACCTGCCAGCATTTGGTCCATATTGCTCTAAACCCTTCTTATTCACGTATCCATCCAAATGCCTTTTAACTGTTTAATTGTACCAGCCTCTACCACTTCCTCTAGAACATAGAACATAGAACATAGAAGAATACAGCGCAGTACAGGCCCTTTGGCCCTCGATGTTGCGCCGATCCAAGCCCACCTAACCTACACTAGCCCACTATCCTCCATATGCCTATCCCACCCAATTTTCCTGAATTTCTCACAAGAGCCCACATCATTCAGGAGCTGGGAGATTCCACTCAACAATCTTTCTTGTGAAGTATTCATCTCATTTGACCAAAGTACTTTTTTTCAAAAGGAAATGACAAACTTTGAAATGATTTTTGAAATACATCATACAATTTCTCATCTGACAGAATACCATATTTTTACATTTCCTGACTCATCTGATCTCAGTTGTAGAACTTGTTAACAAATTGCTTTCTGCAATTTCTGATGACAGGTCATCTCAAGTTGAATGGTCAACTTGGCTTCACTGAACAGATGCTGCTAGACTTGCTGAATATTTGCAGGGTTTTTTTTGGTTTTGAATTATGTATTACTCTAGATTGTAAACCTGACATAGTATCACAGAAGGCCAAAACGCCACTATCCTCACTTTAACTTGCAAATGTGTCAGAAAGAAATGCCTACAAGATAGTAAACACGGTCAAGTCTCTTTAAAAATGCAATGAACTAAAAGCTATTTGCAAGCAACAAAAACAATAGCCACAAGTCAGTTTGATGCTTTCACTATAACATCATCTTCTTGAAAGTTTCAGAGTGAAAAACAAATATGAAGACACTGCAAAGTAAAGACATTCCAGTTGAAAACATGCTTTTGGTTGTTTTGTCTACTGGAACACCAAGATTAATAAATTGTCAAATGCATTTTCACAAGAATGACAAAATAGCTATTTTTAACAAAATAAATGAATGACACAAAAAACCCATGTGTTATATTCTTCAGGTTTCTTTATCCCCTTACTGTTTTGCTACCCACGTCAGTCAAATTTCATTCAGGTACTAAGACAACAGTGAGTGAAACGTAAATTCAATGCAATTTTGACTTTGTTAGCAGATAATGTTGTCTATTGCAAATGCTCTGGTAACAGACTGCTGAATAAATACTGAAGCACCTGTTGTTGCATTGAGTTGCTATCTTATTCCCCTTTCTTTCACTGACATAATTCCACTTGCACCCATCCAATGAAACCTAAATGCCCACATCCTCTTCCTTACATCCGGAAACATACATTCATTCAAGAAATACAACGTGACATGTGATTTTACTTCACAGTGATGTTCTTTTTGAAGTGTAAATACCACCTGAATTCTCAGACAGTATACAAAGCTGTCATCAACAAAGCCAATCAAATACGTGTTTGATACATCTCAAGTGCATTTGACCTTCAGCCAAAACAAACAGTTTCAGCCTTGTAAAGATCATTGCCAAAGTCCTATTGGGAATATATGCGCTGTTTATTTGGGCATCTGATTGCTGACACTTTGTTATAACTGACTAAATGTTTAATTTAAATATTTTCAGCGATTTCCTTGTCCAATATATGGTTGCAGCTAAGATGAGAAAGGGATACAGTGCCTGTCATACTTGGTACAGAGACTTACACGTACCTCAAGACAGGCACAGCAGAGCTGTCAACTGGTACAAATGTCTGACAAGGGCAAGTTTGTCATATAGTATGATCATCCTCCGCCCCCTTTGGTTTGTGAAAGAACATATAGTGTCTTTGCCTGGAGATTTACTGAAAATGGTAAGGTTAACCCTGTCAAGTAGAGTTAAAGGTGGGAACATGGATGGCTTCCAAGTCTAAAGACTGGAGGAAATTTCAAAATATTGTGCTTTTCTGACAGTATGTTGTTATTTCCTGATTAAATCGCATATTTCCTTTCCAACTCCTACTCTTCATCACATCAGCTTCAACTGTCTCTTAATCATTGCTGGATCCATACGTAGAATGCATAATATGCTGCCAACTACTAACTATCCAAAATATATTCACACAAATCTTTCTCCAATTAAAATTTTTTTTTGGAATGTTCTGCAATGCATGATGCCTTCTCTCTGATTTATTGAAGCATTCTCTGAGGATATTAGTCAAAATGGAATTGTAATTTTTTAATCTCCTATTTTGCAGTTCCTGGGAATGGTAAATTAATCTGAATGCAGCTCACTCAACAGGGTTTATACAATATTCAAACAGTACAGAACAACATCAGACATAGTAAAGAAACAGATTGCTAATGGTGAGAACCCAAGAAATTCAAGAAAATGCACAATTTTGGCATACTCCACATTAAATCGATCTTTTTAAAGAATATTGAAGCCATGTATTTTTGCAACATGATTAGCACTGTGTCAGATATCAGAAGCTACATATTCCAGTGGATCTTTTCCATTTATATTTTAACCCTCTTCAACTAGAGGAAAGTAAGCATTGGGCAAATATGTATGATTAGTCTCATTGATTGAGATTAGGAATCATAACATTTTGAGCTGTCTTCAAATTTGATTAGATTCCTTACAGTGTGAAAACATGCCATTTGGCTCAAGAAGTCCACACCGACCCTCCAAAGAGTAACCAACCCAGACCCATTTCTTTCTGACTAATACACCTAACATTATGGGCATTTTAGCATGGGCAATCCACCTGACCTGCACATCTTTGGCTTTTGGGATGAAACTGGAGCACCCGGAGGAAACCCATGCAGACACAGAGAGAATGTGCAAACTCCACACAGACAGTTTCTCTGAGGCAGCAGTGCTAATCACTGAGCCCACCATGCCACCCTCTAAACAAATGAAAATACAAAATCCAATTTGTGTCCTTAAATTTCCACTTTCAAATGTAATCAAGCCACTGGAAGCCTGTCAGTAAAACTGTTGAGTTTTGGTGAAGCCTGTATATGGAGACAATTACAATTCAGCTGAAAAAGGGAATGCTTTCAAAGGAATGACTTTAGATGTGAATATTGTGTCCCCCTCATATTAAAACAAAAGTGCACAGTGAAATATAATTTTCCAAAAAAACTTAGTAGTGATGTTCATAATATTTAGGTTGGGGTTGCTTTCCTTTGAGCAGAGAAGCTTGGTGGGTGTGGCAGGGAAGGGGAAGGGGGGATGCTGATGGAGATTTCCAAGAGTGAGGGGTGTCGATAGAGACAGACTTTTCTCCACAATAGCAGGATCAATAATCAGGGAGCACACAAACACGATAAGGGGCAAGAGGTTCAGAGGAGAATTAAGAGAGATGTTTTTCAGGTCAAGGGTGGTGGGTATCTGGAACTCACTGCTTGAAATGGTGCAGGGGCATGATTAATTTCAATACTTAAGAAATATTTCCATGGACATCTGAAACACCAAAACACATAAGTCTGTGGACTGGAAAATGGGACGAAAGTTGATTGGTGCTCGATGACTAGGCATAGGCACAGTGGGCTGAAGAGCCTCTTTCTATGCTGTAAGACTCTGTGACTCTATAAGAGAATGAACCTTCAAGGTACAAAGAAAAAGTACTCTGTAGGTTGGTGATAAGGAAAAGTTGAAGGCAAGAACATCTATTAGAATGGACAAGAAAGAAATGGAATTGAGTGCTGTAGTCAATATTACAATACCATAGAGACAGTAAATGTAAGGTAAAGGTGCGCTTGAGGGCAGTTAAGTAATAAACTAGAAATATTACACTTGTTTTAAACAAGGCCATTACATGCCTGCATCAATACAATAGTGTTCAGTTATGATTCCTAACTTTGTGTGGATGTCAAAGCCCTGAAGAATGCCGAGAGAAAAAGCCACAGAATTATAGATATATTCAGAAGTTAAGGACAAAATAACAGTTACGCTATCTGTGGTTGCAATAATTAAAGTGTAAATTATATAGTAAATAGAGTCACTCACATAAATGCCGTCAAAGATAGAAATCATCAAGTTTCTGTCGAAGTTGCCTTACTCCTTCAGAAGCTGTACCAATTTGGTACCTCACAGATTTACCGTACAGACTGTCTAATCACTGCAAAATCATAATGAATGACTGGTGATATTTGTTCACCAACCTCATTCCTGCTCATTGCCTTTGCACTGTTGTAGCAGGATAAATTCAGGAAGAAGTGGGACTTTTCTCAATGAATTGATGTTATATGCTTCGCCTGCTTAAAATTTTGACAAAGGTAAATTCTGTACAGGGACTGGTAGAAAAATGAAACTATAAAAAGTCATGGATTAGATATGACAAAGTATTTCTTTTTTTTCTGGGGAGTGGGTCAAATGGTTGGTTCATGTGGATTTGTTATTCATGTTTTTCAAAACAAAATGGAACAGGTTTCTCGCAGTAGAAGGTGTTTTAATTTACATAAAGTTAGTGAGGGTTAGTTGTAATGAATTATGTTAACACGAACAATCACCCAGAGCCTTTGGGAGTTATATAGAAATTCCCATATATTTTCCTACAGTTGGTCTTCTCTTTAATTTCTCAGTTTTCCCAACATATTTTACACCTGTTGGGTGGTTGGCTGGACAATGCTGTTGCATCATTTTGGAATGGCAGGTGAGAGGCAAAGCAATTGCTTTTATCCACCCTCCTCTCTCTTCCATTATCATATGTCCATAAAGAACACCTTGGAGGCAGAGTCTAACGGGTAATGACAGTCATGTGTGATACTGATTAGACAGTGCAGTTAGTGGCAGATTAGTTGTCTTTGAGGTAACAATATATATATATACCAACCAGTAACATCAATTCTCTCTCTTTTAACCACTCCGTGCCCAATCCCTCTACCTTAGAAATACCAAGTGAGCAAAGATATTCTCTCAAAATGCAGTTCACAGAAAAATTATGACGCAACTACAAAATTGCCATGCTAATAAACTTCATGAAAACAAGTATTGAATCCTATCAGATGTAAAATAAGAAAAAAACTCCAATCTATTATTCTTGGAATAGAGAATAGTGTTTTAAGGGTGACATGGTGGCTCAATGGTTAGCACTGCTGCCTCACAGTGCCATGGATCTGGGTTCGACTCCACCCTCGAGCGACTGTATGTGTTGAGTTTGCACGTTCTCCCTGTGTCTGTGTGGCATTTCCTCTGGGTGCTCCAGTTACTTCCCACAGTCCAAAGATGTGCAGGTTAGGTGGATTGGCCATGGGAAATGTAGGGGTGGGATGCACCTCAGAGGGTCGGTGTGGACTTGAGTGGCCTGCTTCCAGACTGTATAATTCTAAGGAGGTTATCCTGACATGTTGTTGGAATGTAAATGTTATTGATCAAACAGCTTTGGACAAGTTGGTGACTGGGTGCTTTGAGAGAACTATAAGTTAATCTCACTGCTCAAACAATTTACTTCCAGCTTCCATCATTTGCTACACTAACCAAGTTTCAAGCCTCAGTTATAAGGGTACCTTTCAGGGACACAATTTCAAAAGTGAGAAGGGATTAAACACCAGGGACTGAAAGTAAAAATGATGAGCAAGAAGGGTGGTTCAGAGGTATCAAAAATAGTAGAGCAGTGCAATGAGATGACAGGTAAGGGCACTGAAACGGATTGTTCAGGCTGTGAAACATCTAATGCACTAATGGAGAGAGAAGGCACACTCTTATATGCTGCTAACATTGATCAATGAACAAGGGACAAATTTGTGAGATCTGTTAATTCTCTTGCTCTTAAAAATGGTCGTATGTTTCTTACCAAATCCCTCATTATTTTTTCTGCTCCCTCTCAGCATCGTTGGAAGTCAGCAAGAACATACCATAATAAATAATAAGCATATCACTTGCTGGAGAAAATGCACAGACAGCAAAGTCATGGCAAAAATACATTCAATCAGCCACCCTCTGAGCTGAAGAAAGTGTGTGTGAAGGGACCAGCAGTGGAGAGCTAGCACTGTGGAGCATGTTTAAAATAGAAATAATCCTTAATCATGAATTGCAACAGCAGCAAACCACTCAGGTGGCAAGAAGTTGGTAGGGCATATACATTTTTCATTCTGTTTCCTCCTCCATTCTCTACAGTCATCTTAAATGCCAGAGCACAATGATGGTCCATCATAGCTGTACTTCAGCAATTTCGCTACAAGGGACCAGAAAAAGATGTGTACTCTGCAAATTTGATGCCTGCAAAAATGATAATCACTGAATTGCTGCAGTGCAGGGGTCCATTCAGCCCACATTTTCTGCACTAGCCCTTTGAGTAATTTAACTTGTTACCAATCTGCTGCCTTTTCCCCTAAGCCTACACAATGGATGGAATCTTTACACAGTCTGAATGATGTGGTTTATCTGGTGATCTGTGGAAGAATTGGACAACAATGTGTGGCAGATCACTTTGTACCACCCTTTAAGCTTTTCATGAGCAGCTTGGCAAGATTCTTGCAAGACAATGGGAAGATGCTGATTGACTGTCAATTGTTTGCTCAGTACCTTGTTAATGCTATAACTTGCCTTATTACCATTCAGGCTTCCATCTGACCAAACATTCCAAACAAACGATGAGGTGTCGCTTGTTTGGAAACAAAAACAGCATGTTTATGATTTTCTATTTCGGGACCTGAGAGTCTTCAGGATTCAATATTCAGTTTAGTAATGTTAATGTATGAACACCTCCTTCCATGTCTATTACCCACTCTCACTCCCCAGTTCCTGTCATAAAATGGGTTTCTTTCATCTCAACCAACCCATTCCCACCTACACATAGCTCCATATCATCTGTCCAGTTTCTCTTCTTCCCTGCCCTATTATCAACAATTCTTTGTCTGTCCACATTTTTGTTTGCTGTTGCTGGGCTCCCTCTCTATCCATTCATTGCATGCCTTCCCCCCTGTCATCAGCATAAATACAGCTAGCTGCTATCAGTTCTAAAGAAGGGTCACTGGACTTTACATTAACTCTGCTTTCTCTGCCGCCAGACCTGCTCAGTTTCTCCAGCAATTTCTGGTATTGTTTAAACTAAGCATGTACCTGTCGAAATCCAATTGCTGCTTGCTCCAGGAGACCTCCATGTTTGACTCTGGGTAAAAAGATTTCAGGCATGATCCACAAACACCAGCTGCATGTAACTTTTACCAACCAAGATTCAGAGATGCCGGTGTTGGACTGGGGTGTACAAAGTTAAAAATCACACAACACCAGGTTATAGTCCAACAGGTTTAATTGGAAGCACACTAGCTTTCGGAGCGACGCTCCTTCATCAGGTGATTGTGGAGGGCTCGATCGTAACACAGAATTTATAGCAAAAATTTGCAGTGTGATGTAACTGAAATTATACATTGAAGAATTGATTGTCTGTTAAGCCTTTCAACTGTTATCACTGTATTCTAACAGATGAAAGGCTTAACAGACAATCAATTCTTCAATGTATAATATCAGTTACATCACACTGCAAATTTTTGCTATAAATTCTGTGTTACGATCGAGCCCTCCACAATCACCTGATGAAGGAGCGTCGCTCCGAAAGCTACTGTGCTTCCAATTAAACCTGTTGGACTATAACCTGGTGTTGTGTGATTTTTAACTTTTTACCAACCAACACTGGCTTCTGGAATCTGACAGGCCCATTGAGACCATCAGGATTCCTGTTCAATGCAATGGTTCATGAAGCGCGGAATTGTACTGCAGGGCATTAGCGAGAAGGGCGCTCCAAGAACACTTTGTGCACACGGACAGGGACCCAACTCACAGAGTTCCCAGGCTGTACCTCTGGGCTAGTCACTTGTTTCTCTTTGCATTCACTCACTGACTGTCTACCTACACATCTGCATCTTGCTGTGTCTCGCCTGTTAGCGGGTTGGTGGTTGAGCCAGAGTTAAAGGCTGTCATTACTGCTATTGTAGGGGACTCTTTTGTGCAGATAGACAAGCTGTTTGTCATGCTTGTCAGCATTGAACTGTCCTGAACGAGAAGGGGGACGACAGTGGACATCTTGGTTAACAGCAAACTGAGATAGTGGAGGTGGTAGTGATGGAATGGGGGGAGGTGCACAACAGAGTATGCTGCATCATCCTGTCATGCTGAGCTCTGCACAATCAGAGCAATTCATGAGGCAATACATTGGACGCTGAGGAATTAGGGAAATGGGAGTCATCTTCCCAGGAGGAGAAGGAGGAGGACAAGGATGAGAATATTAAGAAAGCAGAAGGTGACATTGTTGAAGACAGAGCGTAGCTGCTACAGGCAAAACAGGACATCATTCCTTCATCTAACAGAAGGAAAGGGACGGCGCAAACATTTGTTGTATATTACATTTTTAGATCATGATGCCCAAAACTGGTTGGCTTTGGGTAGGGGCATATTCAGCCTCTGTTGTCTTCATTTCTGTTTCCTTTTCCTTCCTGTAAAAGAGATCTCACATCTGTGTTGTATTGGTATAATTGCTTCCCTGTATGCCATGTTTCCCTATAGTACATTGATTAGACGTGGATCCACAGTAGATACTGGAGACAGGGCAGCACTGACTTTGAGGGTGCTTAGGTAAAAGTGAGGACTGCAGATGCTGAAAATCAGAGTCTAGATTAGAATTGTGCTGGAAAAGCACAGCAGGTTAGGCAGCATCCGAGGAGCAGGAAAACGTAGCTAAGGACAAGTCAAATGTGTAGCCTTGTGGTTAAAGAGTGATGAGGGTGAAAGAACAGGATTTTGTGTGTGGGAAAGTGTCAGCTCTGCCATTATGTGCTGTGGGTGATGTGGCTCTGTGGCAGTGTGACATTGCCAGTGAGGGGCACTGTCAGATTGCTAAACCTTATCCAGGTTCTTTTCAACAATGACGTAGGCACAGGCAATGCAGCATCAATATTTGGGTCCAATGACCCTTATTCAGAAAATATTTATGATGCCTGGTTCTGATCTCATTCACAAGTGCATTACACCCACCCCATTAAGTCATTACATGGTCTTAAAAACCTTAACTGGACTTTTCTTTAGGAAGAAAGAGACCCAAACTATTTAAAAAGTGGCAAAGTCTCTCAATTGTGGTATAATTGTAGTAACTCTCTTAAGCACTATTTCTAGTGACTTTGTATTGTATTCAGACCAGACATCTTCACTAGACTTATGTTGAAGGAAATTTCTACATAATTTCAGAATACATTCCCCGCTTTTCAATTTGAAACTTTCCAAAATGAACCCCATGCCCTGTATGCTTTTTGACAGCCTCTATAATGTGCATCCCAAATTTTAACGATCTGCCATTTAGCACTCTCAGATTTCACTATTCCCCATGCCAGTTAGAAACAACACAGGGCGAGACATTTACAATTGGCTCAGGAACAGCAATTCAGGCTGTTTCCCACTATCGCACTCCCAAGTTTTAGGCAAGTTATTCTCACACTAGTTGGGTTGAATTGTGGTCATCATTTCTTGGTGTTGGTCAAAGGTGAGAATGGAGGGAGGCGGACATTGAAGACAGCAGGTCTTCAAGCTTCTCACCGTTCACTGGGACATCACCCTCGGGCTTGGATGACTTCTGGTTCCTATTTCCTATGGCCTTATAGTCCAATTCTTGCTTTTACATCTGACTCTATTTTCTGTAGGATAAGCTGTGATGGTTCTATTGGTTGCTAAATTAATAGTTGCTGCTTGAGACTCATATGATGACATGACAGATATTTGCTGGTGTAGCCTGAAAAATAAAACTTGGACCACAAAATATGTTATAGGAAAGGCATTATTAAATTGGAGAGGGTTCAGAAAAGATTGAGAAGAATGTTGCTGGGAATGAAGAGTTTGCGATCTAAAAATTGACTGGAAAGGCCAGGAGGTTTTTCATTGGAGTGTAGAGGTTGAGGGATGATCTTATTGACGTTTATAATATTATGAAGGGCATAGATAAGGTGCATGACGAGGGTCTTTTCCCTACGGTGGGGCAGTTCAAAGCTCAGGACATTTTTTAAGGTGAGAGGAGAAAGGTTTAAAAAGAACATGGGCGGCAACTTCTTTTACACTGAGAGTGGTTTGTGTGTGGAATGAAATGCCAGGCAAAGTGGTGTCTGCAGGCACAGTTACAACATTTACAAGACATTTGGATAAGTTCATGAATAGGAATAGTTTGGAGGGATATGGGCCAAACATGGGTAAATAGGACAAATTTAGTTTGGGGACATGGTTGGTGTGGACTGGTTGGACTAAAGGGTCTGTTTCCATGCTGTAATACTCTGTGACTCTAAAAGGTTCATGAAATGGGCTTTTCCTTCTATGAAGAAAGTGGTCTCAAATTGAGATGTTGCATATACAGCATTATATACAACAGAAGTCTGATCAAGTACTGCCAGTCTCATGAAGTATAAGTGGCAAAGGTAGATCTTCATTGATGTACCCAAATAAGTCACAGTTGCCATAGTCCCAGAGAACCAAAGGGCTGTTCTCTCATTAGAAAAAGAGAAAGACGACTGATGGTGGATTTGCCTGAGGTTCATCATGCCTCAGTTGACCTCATGGCAACATCAGCTGGTGCAGAACTACTGTTAGCATCACCTTGCATTGCAAACTAGTCTTCCAGTTAATTGAGCGAAGCCAGGTCCATGCTGACGAGTCGATAGACACAGGCCCAGGAGTAGCATTGGGACAGTTACAATACCGCTCAGGTTATTTCACCTGCATTTGTTTGTCGCTCACAAGCCTCTGAGCTTTGTCATTCAAAAAGAATATCCACTTCTCCCTCTTTCTGTTATGTTATCCACAACAGCAATCAAAAACGATCAACTTATGGAGCAATATACACCAACAGATGGAGGTAAAAACACTTGATCTAAACTTTATCTTCTTCTTTTCAGAAGCTTGTTTCAAGTACTTGAGTTACAGAGTCATAGAGTCATAGAGCTGTACAGCATGGAAACAGACCCTTTGGTCCAACCCATCCATGCCGACTAGATACCCCAACCCAATCTAGTCCCACCTGCCAGCACCCTGCCCATATCCCTCCAAACCCTTCCTATTCATATACCCATCCAAATGCCTCTTAAATGTTGCAATTGTATCAGCCTCCACCACTTTCTCTGGCAGCTCATTCCATACACGTACCATCCTCTGTGTGAAAATGTTGCCCCTTAGGTCTCTTTTATACCTTCCCCCCCTCACCCTAAACATATGCCCTCCAGTTCTGGACTCCCAGTTCTTCAAGTTGCCAGCATCCAGATGACTGTGTGAGGCACACGCCTTATCTCATACAAAATCCAATATGTAGTACTTCAGAAATATACGTAGACATTAAAATCAAATTATACATTTATCCAGTCAGTGATACAGTCTCACGATTTTTCCCCAAAAGACCTATTGGAAAATCAGCCAGTCCATGCACAAAGTTCTAGTCCATGTCACCTACTGTGCAGTCACCCAAAATCTGGCTGCAGCATTTTTACACACTGTGAGTGGTCAAATACTTTTTAATCTAAGTTAGTGTTTCCTTGAATGTCAAATCAAGAAATATTTTTGAAGGACACCAGCCTATTTAGAGGAAGCCAGCAGCAATATATTTAAGAAAAAGCATTTTTTCCTTACTTTCTCGGGGCTGAAATGATTTGCTGCAAACAGAGCAGATACATAAAACAAAAGTAGTAAATTGACTGCTTACATTTAACTGTCGAGGTTACAGCACAGCAGGAGCACATTTGATCCAATGTTTCTCTGTTAGCTTTTTGACAGAACAATCCAAATCAAATTCCACTCTCTTGCTCTCTCTTCATAGCCCTGCATCATCTCGTACTTGAAATATTTATTCACTCTTCTTTTAAAAGGTGAAATGTTGTCTGTTACAAACATGTACCCTCTGGCAAACCATTCAATTCTCTAGCAATTTCTCTTTAACACATTCATCATTCTTAGAGACAGTTTAAATTGATGACCCTTTAACAAGATGCAAATTGTTTTCCTCTAATTCAATATGTAAAGACAATTTATTAAATCTCCTTTTCACCAACTCTAGTTCAGAGGAAATAGTTCCATTTATCTTAAGTCTCTTAATACTGTTGCTTCTCATCCTTGACACTAACCTGGACAAATCTACATCTGTTCTTTCTGGTTTTCAGACACATTCTGGCTCCATTTCAAAAATGGGTGACAAAACTTCCTGTTGACTGATCGTCCCTCAGTGGAGGAATCAGTACTCCTCCATGTTGAACATCACTGGAAGAAAGCACTGACCAGGGCACAGACTATATTCTGGATCAGCGACATCAATGTCCATCAGGAAGAGAGGCTTGGCCACACCACTACTGACCAGGTTGGTCAAGTAACAAAATACATTCCAAAAAACAAATGAAATTCCATACAAGTGCCAGACAACAACTATCTCCAACAAACGGAGAAACTAACCAACATTCAAGGCATTATCGTTACTGAATCTTTACCTATAAACATCCTGAATGTTGCCTTTGACCAGAAACTTAACTGGACTATTTTCATTTAAGTACTGTGGCCTAAACAGCTGTTCTGGGGCTAAGAATCTTGCAGTGCATAACTCAACTCCTGATTCTCCAAAGCCTGTCCATTATATACAAGTCAGGAGTGCAAAGGAATATATCCTGCTTACCTGAATGAGTGCAGATCCAACAACACTCAAGAAGCTTGGCAACATTCAGGGAATAGCAGTCTGCTTGACCTGAGCCACATCCCCAGGCATCCACTTGCTACATCATTGGCACTCAGTAGCAGTAGTGTGTACCATCTACAAGATGCAGTGCAGAAATTCCCCCAGGGATCCTTAGACAGCAGTTTCCAAACTCACATCCATCTAGAAGAACAAGGCCAACAGATACATGGGAAGACCACAACCTGCAAATTACCTCCAAACCACTTACTATCCAAACTTGAAAATATATCTCCATTCCATCAGTATCCCTGGGTCAAAGTCTTGGAACCTCCCTTTGTAGAAGTACTGTGGATTTACCTGCAATGGTTCAAGAAGGTAGCTCACCACCACTTTCTCAATCTAAGCAGAGATGGGCAAAATGTGCTGACTCAGCCAGCAAGACTCACATACTCAGGAATGAAAAATAAACAAAATATACTGGAGGAAACATTGCACAAGAAGTCAAAATATGTGCGATGGGATCTTGTATGATGTTCTAAATCGATTATACTAAACAACTTCTACTGACAGTGAGAGACCTGTAGCCATTAGCGCTCTACCCAGGTATTAGAACAGAAATTTTCCTGAAAATGCAAAATCCATACTCAAGTCATGACCTGCACAGTTCAAGTAGGTACACAATTAAAGCCTTTCCTGAATCCCAGTGAAAACAACTTGCCTTATCCAAGTAAATTCAATGGAGTTGGGGATCAGTTTTCAGCATTTCATTTCCTAGATATTCTTATTTCCCTCTGGTATAGTTGTTTGCCAACAGGCACGGTGTAATTTATTTAAGGCATGCATGCTCAGACCTCTGGTGAATATTTCATAGGGCTGTGATTCAGGAGCTGGTTCAGATCACTAGTTTCTTGAAAATGTGGCCGTAACCAAGGTTGACAGTCTCTGGAGTTCTCATTAAAATCAGACCACACAGACAGAAGTGTGCTTATGTGCAAAGCTTCCATTGGTTACTTTTTTTTCATCTCTTCCATTAATTAAAAACAAGATCAAGAGCTTTATTTGGATCATGAATGACATACATGGGGTTAGCATCATGCTTTACAATATGACCAGTGCACCAGAATCAAAATTCCAAATGACAAGATGCTGCCTCCGAAATCTCTGGATTGGCTATTTAAATCAACTCAATCTGTGATTAACATTGACGTCACTCAGCAATTTGCCTACTTCTTTTGTTGGAGCACATTATGGTTAGAGCTTCCATCTACTGCTCCTGGATTTCCATTATTCCGACATAAGCTTTCCCATCAAATATAGACAGGTGATTTAAGCAAACATATGGGGATAGGGAAAGGCACGGACAGACCTTCACCTATCCTGAAAATAGTGATTTGAAGCTCTTTCGAATTCAAAATTGCCTTCAACTTGACCTTTTCTTTTCAGTTTCTGTCGAATTATTGGGGCCAATCGCTCAGCTGCTTCCATTGGGAATAGGTTACTGACGAAACAGATCGCTACTCAGCAAATTTTTCCTATTTACGTCAACTGTGGGAGAGAAAGAGAATGCACAGTAACTATCCATAGCATGGTGTAAACAATTTAGCCGTAACCGTAACGGCTTTTAATAATGATCAATGATTAAACAGTCAAGTGTCTGCCAGTCCATGCTCAGGCCAATGCTGTATTGATTCTATTATCACCATGTCGCAGCCAGATAACAGCTCTAACTCCTGATCTGTAACTAAAATCTATTGCCTTTGTTCAAGCACAATGCTGACGAAGTAAATATGATACAAGCCCCAAGAAAGAAACATTTCTAATCAAAATTCCCCTAAGCCATTGAAGGATGACCCTTTATATATCTTCTGCTTTCACAAGTGTTATTGTAGGATTTTGCAGCCACGATCTTAATTTACTCAAAGGGCAAGCAAATACAAGGGAGAACAAGGACACATCACAAGATAATGCACTGCACAGGCAGTATACAGCTATTCCCATCTCCAGCTGTGCAAAGCTCCAGCTGCTTCAAAGTAAAAGAACAATGTCCAAAGTAAACCAGACCAGCCAATTACGTTGACAATAATATACAAGTAAATCAATGATATGAAAATAACTTATTCTCTAGTACATACGTTCACAGATTGCTAAATTACTGTTTAATATGAGAGGAAAATGTAGATGAGCGTAGTGACCTTGGCACTGTGATAGTGCTGTCACTTTAACAAGGTTATTTCGACCTTGGGTTTTTTTTAGGATAAGTCATAAAGGCAGAGGTGCAGAGGGGTTTAGAAAGAGCCTAGTTTAACAATTGCAGGGGTGTGGCCAGTTCCCCCAGTCCAGGTTTATTCTCATTTGGTTTAGCATGGCTGTCACAAGATGTTGAATTCCAGGGAAGGTTGCAAACTTCAGCAAATGTTTCCTGACTGAATTTCTCCATGAAATCTCTTTGGAACGTGTTCCCTCTTGCATATAAGAATCTGTGTTTGAATTTACCTTTTTTGCCAAAGGGGTGTGTTTATGGGATGTTACTGGATTGGAACAGTTCCTTCATTAAGTTGCTGTATAGAATGGGTTAAGTTTTCCAGTAATTAAGTTATTCTAAATTCTGTTTTCTTTTGTTCATGTTTCAACTGTAGCGTTTAAATAAATTCTATTTTGCTTAAAGCTGAGTGGTTTGACCAGCTGCATCATACCTGGAATATCCACTTCACATCTTCCTTTAAAATAAGAAAAAGTTAGGGTCTAGGCTACCTTCTTAAAATATCTTGAGGGGGCTTGGCCTGGTCCATAACAATACCCCATATAGTGTATGCATTCTTGTGAGTGGTAGGGCAAATTGACAAGTTACATAAAAAAAAATGCATGACAAATAAATGGACTCAGAGATGACAAAGTAATAAGACCATGCTAAGATTTATAAATCACCAGTTAGAGCTGAGTTGGAAGAACATAGACAATTCTCAATACCACGTTTCAGCAAAAACATACAGACTACAAAGAAAAGGGGGTTTACTTGGATGTAATTCATGATATAAACAAAGGTCAAGACCTTCCAGAATACCCAGACCGTTGTTTGACCTTGTGAATTACAATCTACGTGAACATGATCAGAAGAGGTGTAATTGAATTAGAATGGCAGGTTAATTTTGGAGAAGAAACACTAGAAGATTCCTGCCCTGAGCATTTAAGTGATCAAACAAGTCTGGGAGATAACTTTGATCCTCCAATCTCTACCGCCTTTTACAAGAGGTAATATCTACCCCAACTAGCGATAGGTCCAACACTCCCTTGCAGAAATTCATTAAATCAGCTTCTACCTCATGAGATGGCAGCCTGGTCTGATCACTTCCCTGTGAAACAAAAACCTTCCGGACATCTAACTTAGCTCTAACCATTTACAACTTAATCTTCTGACCCCTGAGCTTCATTCACTCATTTAATTTCAGAAAATATATGTAGTGTACTCTCTTCATGATCTTTTGTTCTTATAGTTGTAGAATGCCAACTTTTTTACCCTATTGTGTAACAAAGATGATTTGAACTGGGAGTTAATCTAAGCAAAAGAACATAAAAGCAGCAGGAGTAGACCAAACTCCTGTGGTCCATCTGCTCTGCTTTTTGAAATCAAAGCTGACTTTCAGCTTCACCTCTATTGTCTATTCTCCATGTCCCTCGATTTCTTGAAAGACCTGCCTAACACAATCTAATTCTAATTACCACTGAAGCATCCATATCACACAGGCTAGGACTGATCTATGACTGTCTATGGTGAAGAACCTTCTCATCATCTCAATCACAATGACTGTCCTCAGCCCTGAGATGGCCTCCTAATGTTCTGGATTTCTCAGAGTCAATAGCCTTCAGAACTTTCCCAAGTTACATCTCAATGACTTCACCTTATTGTAAACACCAGCAATTAAAGGCCCGATTTACTCAGCACTTCAATGCTCTCATCACAGGAAAAATTCCAATGATGAAGTTTGCTTTTACTGATTTTTCTAAGTGGAAAATGAGTAAACAAGACAAATGTTCAATGCTCAATATCCACATTATAAATGAGTCCTTAAAACAGATCTTCTTTACATCCCATGTGGTAAATGCTTTAATTTTTGATGGAGAAAGCAAGAGACCAACATAGGACCCCTCCTTTGAAACTTCTTGGTATCTCTTCCCAAGAAATTTCCCAAACAGTTTATTTTCACTCCCTTCAATAGTATGGTAGGGATAGTCAAACAGAGCCTCACACAGCCCCATTGCATGTGTAAAGAAAATGATGTGGAAAACAACTAGAATATTGAAGTGCTGGGCCTTGGTAGGAAGACGTGATCAGAGTGAGAGGAAGTATGCATTAGTGCCAGGTTTTTCATTAAAGTTCAAGTTTCAATACAACCGAGGGTAAGTAATTGATGAAATGCAATTTGCAAAAGCTGTTAAGAATGGGTAATACCACATGAGTAACATTTTGTAATCAAGTTGAATTTCCTGTGCTTCTAAATAAAGAATATTTACCTCGTGATATATCCTACTTTATTTTTGAAATAAACACTAAGCATTGCCAAGTGTCAATGGAGTATCTTGAAGGAATATAGTGAAACAAGATGATTGGGATAATAAAACAATAACGACAGCACAGTCCATCATGAAGAAATATTTCAAGTCAATTATTTAGAAAATGATGCCGACAAGATGAAAACCCCAATGGATTTGTTAAAGGCATATCAAGTTGAACCAGAAAAAAAAAGAATGCTGGAGAAACTTAGTAGGTTTGACAATATCTCTGGAGAGAGAAATAAAGTCAATGTTTTGAGTCTGGTAAGACTCTTCTTCAGAGGTGCTGCCAGAACTGAGTTTTTCCAGCATTTTCAGTTTTATTTCAGATTTCCAGCATCCACAGAAGTTTGCTTTCACTTCAAGCTTGACCAACTTCGATGAAGTAAAACAAAGACGTTGATTTTTTTGAACAAAGTACCACTCAATAGACTTGTTAGAAACTTTAAAGCTTGTGGAATCACATGAATCAGTGGCAAACCAAATAGAATCTTGCTGAATAGGCTGGGGCTCGTTTTCCCTGGAATGTAAGAGGCTGAGGGATGACCTTATAGAGGTTTAGAAAATCACATGGGGCATGGATAGGGTAAATAGACAAGGTCTTTTTCCCGGGGTGGGAGAGTCCAGAACTTAGAGGACTGAGGTTTATGGTTAGAGGGGAAAGATCTAAAAGGGACATAAGGGGCAACTTTTTCACACAGAGTGTGGTGCGTGTATGGAATAAGCTGCCAGAGGAAGCAGTGGAGGCTGGTACAATTGCAACATTTAAAAGGCATATGAATAAGAAGGGCTAGAGGGATTGGGGACAAGAACTGGCAAATGGCACTTGATTAATGAAGGTCAGCATGAATGAGTTGGACCGAGGCTGTGTTTCTGTGTTGTACATTTGTGTGACTCTATGACTCTATAGTGAAACATTTCCCAGACTTGAGGGAACTTTTCAGCAGCACTCTCTAGAAGTCAATATTAAGGATCATTGCTTTATTTGTTATATGTTAATGAATTGAACTTGGGCGTACAGGGCATAATTTTAAAGTTTGCAGTTGGTATAAAACTTCTGTTGCAAACAATAGAGATGAAGATGAGAGACCTCAGGAGGGTACAGAGAGCTTGATGAAATAAGCAATGTTAAAAGAACAGAGACCTAAGGGGGCACTTATAAACCCTATGACCATAGAAGTAGGAGCAGGAGTGGGCCCATTGAGCCTGCTCTGCCATTCAATAAGTTCATGGCTGATTTGATGACATTCCTCACCTCCATTTTCCTTGTGATTCCCTTACACAAATGTGAACAGTGCAAAACAGGCTGAGAAGCCTCTTAAAAAGCAACATGGGATCCCTCCTTTATTGATGGACAGTCCAAATGTCAGGAAGTTATGCTAAATCTTTATAAAATATTGATTAAGTCTCAACTGGATTAGGGGGTTCAATAGAGGCCATGTCACTTTAGGTGTGAGCTCAAGTCCTTAGAGAGGGTACAATAGAGATTTACTGGAATATAGCCAGAAATGAGAGACTTTGGTTCTAAGCAAACAATGGACAAGCTAGGTTAGTTCTCCTTAGGACAGAGCATATTAAGACGCAATTGTAATTTTTGAAGATCACTATCTGTCTTAATAGAATATAAGCAGAGAGCGCTGCGATTGGCAGTAAGGTTGGTAACCAGAGGACATATGTCTAAAATGATTGAAAAAAAAAGCTAGAGATGACATGTGGACTTTTTATTTGTACAGATTTAGGAGAAAGAAATTGATTAATGACTTTCAAAGGAGAACTAGACAAATATTTAACAGGTGAAAAATTACAGTCATACATTGAAAGAAAAATTGATGGGGTTAATTATATCTGCCAATGATTACACAGAGGCTTGACAGGCCAAATAGCCTTTTTTATGTGCTGTGTCTTTCATAAGAGTCTAAAAAATACATCAGGTGATTTTCTTTAATCAATACGCAGAACATAAGAGAACGACAGAGGAAACCCTTTCTCATTAGTGATGGTACAACCTATGCACAACAAAACTCCACAGTGTATCTCCCACTATCTCCCCAGCCATGAAAATAATGAAGATAAAAGTATTCAGTCTAATTTAAGATGAAAGCAACATCTGGAAAATTCCTCTCCATCTCCCAAAGGCATCAAAGTAGTTCCAACACACAATAGCAACTGGGTGACATATCCTGCAAAGCCCTAACTGCCTGCCATGCACAGCAATGACAGGCCCACTTAGGAACACACACAACCCTCTTTTGGAAGATTTACAATGAATGTCTCTAACCCATTCCCTTCCCCAGTCACTGCCATATCCCCAAACCCAGTTTATGAGCTGTTGCCTTATTTGAAAGGTCAATATCCCTTCATGGAAATATCTAACATCTAACCTAATTCAAGGTTTAAATGGCATCAAGAACATGTAGTTGGTATTCCCTAATGTATCTAGCTCAAATAATCTATTCACCTTGACCAAATCTAAGGTATAAAACTTCAACGCTCTAAGCCTATTTAGTAACTTGGTGTCAATATGATGCACAGATTTAAATTCAAGAGCAGCAATGAAACAGTATTCCGTTCAGTGTGAGTAGCTGTCCCAATCATTTACGTGCATTTTTCCATCATCCCTAACCTATCAATCAGCTGACACCACAGACCATTCTTACCCAAGGCACTAGGTAAGTGACATGCACCAGCACTTTGTCAATGTCACTCAGAAAGAAGCTGCAGGGAGATGGTGATTCACCCTCAGTCCCTGCAGGAAACCACCTGACTTCTGCTCAGCACGGTGAAGATCAGCGACTTATGTCCTCTGTGCATTTGTCAAATAGCCGTCAGGCTATTAAACTAAAAGGTAACTGACAAGACTAATGTACAAGACTGCATAATCTACCACTGCAGCACAGCAAGTAATTGCTTGTATAATAGAAGGGGTTACAACCTTATGGGAAGCCAACTGGCTCTCTCCAGTAAAGCAGAAATACATTTTTGCAAATGAAACAATGATTCCAAAAAAAAACATGAAACTCTCATTTATAATCTGAAAAATATTTATTGTTGGTAACCACTAAAATCTCACAAAGTTGATTGGTATTGTGGAAACTACATAATCTGTGAAATGTAATTAGTAAATAAGAATCTCCCAATCACAATTGCTGATGTTATACATAGCGAGGGTAACAGCAAAATGTGGATCTTTAAACTGGAGAAATGTACTCCTCCAGGCATTTGTTAAATTATGAAAAGAAAATTTTTCTTTGCATTTCCTCCAATGATTTCAATATAGAGAAATTAAAAAGCTATGGTTATCCCTGCCTGACTGCTTTATCCTTAAAGAATGACATTACCACCAGGATTTGCAACACCAGTCTGGTGTAAGCGCTGCAGTGCAGAGTCCACATTTATTAGCCTGATATGTCCGTGAAGTGACAGCAACTGTGATCACAGTTCTGCTCATTAAAGTTTGCTAAAATTAGTACCATTTCCACTTATAACCCAGTGAGGTATTATTTGCTCATTATTTTCCTTTTGGCGCCTTTGCTGTTGCTGCACTGCTCTTGCCTTCCTCTCAATCTTATTGCACAGGATGTTTTGAGCATGAAAGCATTCTGGGTGAGGTCAAGCAGAATTGCCAACTCATAGGAAGCCCTGGTTTTGGAAAGACCAAAATGGGAGAAGTCTCACTTGGGAAGGCCACTGAACACATCAAGAGATGTCATAGGGAGTGTGCAGAGGTGAAGTCAAGACATGGGAGGGAACACACAAACCTCCATGCAAGTATTCTACCTTAGACTCCAGGCATGTGGAAAAACCAACAGCTCCTACACTGGACTTATCAGTCTTCCCAGAACACATTGTACTGAAGCGGAAGCAAGTTTATCCTTGATCCTCAAAGACTGCCTGATAAGATTGACACTACAAATTTCAACTGCAGTACAATGAAGCTAGCTTTCCTGTTTCCAAACAGCAATTCATTTTGATCTATGCCACACTCTAAATAGAATACAGGCCTTGTGCATCAAAATTCAGTGCTGAAAGTTTTAATTTCCTTAACATTGTTACCACAATGGGTTAGCACCATGAAGTGGTATGGTGATTTATCTTTTAAACAGAATGGCTGCAGAAACAAATGTCTGAATCTTTTAGGAGCCTGAACAGCGTCAGCTATGGCAAAAAATCTCAGAGTTGTAAGAGAAGTCAGATGAGGTCTCACTCGGGTCCAGAGGCACACCTGTTAATGGGGGTTATATGAACAGCCTCTTAATCTGCAAATCCTGCCTCATTGATATGTAGCTTCCTGTCTTCCCAACAAAACTTATAATTGACCATTTCTGATGTGAAAATCAGAGCGATACCTGGCAACTTCAGCTTGCCACTTGCTCCTCCCAATACTCCACTTGGCACCAACATCTCAGGGCACACTCATGGTCAACATCACAAAGACTACAACACACAACCCCTACCCCATCCATGGGCATTGACATCCAACATGCACCAAGCTCCAGGCATCATCATGGTACATCTCCAATGCACTTGCAGCATGTGTCTGCACTTTAAGGCTGAACCTTGGGTTCTGCTACTGCTACTGCTGCAAGTACCCTTTATGCATATGCATCTATTGAATGATGTCCACTTAAGGTCTTTGCCTTGTTCTCTTGGTGCTCACTTATTTTGAGCTTATCTGGATGATCACAACATCACTGTCTTGTCTGGCACTGTCCTGCCCTTCCATCCTGCAATACTCAGCCAGAGCTACTCAACTGATGACTTCTTATTCGTTTGTCTTTTAATGCAGGCACAATGTCAGGAAGCTTGACTTGTCCAGTTCAGAGAAAAACACTTCAGTCAAGGTGCCCTGGCATTGTATACCAAGGGCAGCCTTCGATATTTGTCCAGTGGCAAGGGCCACTTGGGATGTCCAGGGTCAGGGCCCGCTCTTCTTAAGAGGTAAGGAGCCCAATAGTGGGCAGCCCAACTGGCTCTTTCTGCTCTCTACTGGGCTGTTTTCTCCTGGAATGAGAGAAAGGCAGGTACTAAGGAAGACAAAATTGGTTGGCACTGCTGTCAGTGATAGTGTAGGTGGGTTAAGGTGGTGACATGTTCCGAAGGAGTGAGTAGGCAGCAAGGAGGGCATATTACTGGACAGGGAATTGCATGGATGAGAGCAAGTGAGGGAACGTGCATGCAATAGTGAGCATGGTAGACCATGAGCCTTGCTGGCATGTGGATACAGTCACAGAGATAGATTGAGTGTGAGGTAACAAATAGAAGATGGTGGAACTTACACTGATGGAGTGGAGATGGTCATTTACCTTTTGCTTAATTACTGTGTAATCCTCCATTTGGCTGAGATTGAGGTGGTAGCCTCAGACCAGTCTGGCTGAGCCAGATAGTGTAGTACCCTCTGGTCATTGGGGAAGAGAATGTCTCTGCTGTGCACTACCCCACAGGTGCCGGCTTCCCCTTCACCACCACAATTGGAGCATTAATGGTGCAGGGCAACTCCCAAGTGGCAGTGCTTGCCTGAGTGCACAATTGCCATTTTAAAAATAGCATGGGAGCCAGGGATGCTGGTCTATTCCATGATATCAAGACAATTGTGAGTTTTTCTGGGTGAGGTGGAATCCAGCTGGCATCAGACAAGATCTAGAACATGGATGAAAGCTAATGAGGTGAATTTAGGATGATAGCATGATGTCTTATTGCGAGACACTTTCTATGAAACTGATGAGGCTTACACTTGCTATAATATGACTAGAGGGGTAAATTCAGTGACTGGTTGGTAAACCTTTATGTTGCTGTGATGGGATATAGCACATAACAGTTTTGAAGAAAGTTCAAACAGACTGGAATGTGATCCCTTGAGATAACAACAATAACAAGGCCAACATCTTCCTGGTTAATAACAAGCACTCCCTGTGGAGGGCGTCCAAAGTGCAGACACAATTTGTGGTTTAGCCCTTGAAGAACACACAAGGGAAGGCCAAGAGTTTAATGGCAAGCAGTCCAACTGAAGTGCACTAGTTGGACTGAATATTCTCATGGCACCCGCCTGCACCAAGCGTTAGACAACACTAAAGCTGACATTGTCAAAAAAACTATCCCCTGGTTGCCTCTGTCTCTCACTCCAAGTATTACACGCCCAAAAAAAAGGAGCAGAACAACAAAGTGACTCTCTCTCAACCTGAATGCTGGAATTCAATCACGTTTGAAAGGAATCAGAAATACAGAACCTCAACCAAATGAGACAAAGGTAAGGGTCGTGAAACTGACCTGCTCAACTACCATTTCCAACATTATGAGTACGTACCATTGCAATAGTAACAGGACTCAACTATCTACTCTTCATGGACAATTAAGAGACTGATACATAAATCATTTTATTAAAAAGGAAGTTTTACCTTTTTGGTTTACCTCTTACTTCTACCCTAATAAAAGCAAGATACGGTGGTTGTTGGAAATCTGAATTAAAAAGAAGAACAGGGCAGGTCTGATACCATCTGTCCAATGCAACTCTTTTGCAGATCTCAAGATGCTGACAAACCTGCTGAGTTTTTCCATTACTAACTTACAGTGATTGTAACAAGATCAGCCAGGTGGACCTCATAGAATGTGAGTTCCCTGATTGGGGCTGTTAATCTGGTCCAGTCAGGCAGCTCTGCTGGATAGATATAAACAGGAGTGTCAGAGGTTATGCTCACTCTGAGAGCTGGCTCTGAGGAGCCAGACCAGTTCTGGATCAGTGGTGCTGGAAGAGCACAGCAATTCAGGCAGCATCCGAGGACAGGCAAAATCGATGTTTCGGGCAAAAGCCCTTCATCAGGAATAAAGGCAGAGAGCCTGAAGCGTGGAGAGATAAGCTAGAGGAGGG
>NC_057739.1:15143969-15186075 GCF_004010195.1 Chiloscyllium plagiosum | reverse complement strand
TAGCTTATCTCTCCACGCTTCAGGCTCTCTGCCTTTATTCCTGATGAAGGGCTTTTGCCCGAAACGTCGATTTCGAAGCTCCTCGGATGCTGCCTGAATTCCAGGTAAATTTAAGGTCAGGGTGGAATGTGTTGGTGAAGTTGATGAATTGCTCAACCTCCTCGCGGGAGCATGAGGTGGCGCCAATGCAGTCATCAATGTAGCGGAGGAAGAGGTGGGGAGTGGTGCCGGTGTAATTACGGAAGATCAACTGCTCTACGTAGCCAACAAAGAGACAGGCATAGCTGGGGCCCATACGTGTGCCCATGGCTACCCCTTTGGTCTGGAGGAAGTGGGAGGATTCAAAGGAGAAATTGTTAAGGGTGAGGACCAGTTCGGCCAAACGAATGAGAGTGTCGGTGGAGGGGTACTGTTGGGAATGTCTGGTGTCAAGTCCTATGCATATGCAAATAAAGGGTGACTTGGTGACAGGATACTGGCTTTAGAGGAGTTATTGCAACCACTTTTCTTCCTTATTTCTACTTTGTGTATCTCTATTGTTATTGTTATTTTTTTCTTGTATGTAGTAATGAATAAACTTACTCTTTTTGTTAATTTGACAAAGTCTGGTTAAAATGGCTCCTTTTTAAAGCAAAAGTGCATTTAGTCTGGGAGAGAGGGATCCACAAGGGAAGACATGTTTACTTAAATTAACTTTGTTTCAGCCAACCTTATGACCGGGTGAATAAAGAAGGAAAGCCAGTTCATTCCTCCTCACCAGGGAGCTTAACAATTTGGGATACCCTGGCTGAATCACAAGGAAGCATTTCATTTGGGGTCTGGTCATAAACAGATCAAAGGCAAAATGGTCATAGGATCTCATAAGAAAGTTTTCCCGTTCACCGAAAGTTCTCTCTAAGGTTTACAAATTACTTTCAATGGTCAGCCTTCAATACGAACTATAGATTAAAGGGTCAAGGCCCAGGGATTACAAAGTGATTAACTGAAAACATCATGCAAACTGTTGGAAAAGCTCAGCAGGTCTGGCAGCAATCTGTGGAGAGAAATCAGAGTTAACATTTCAGGTCCAGGGACCCTTCCTCAGAACAGTTCTGTTGAAGTGTCAAGTGAACTAAAAGGTTAACTCTGATTTCTGATATCCAGCAATTTCTGTTATTGTTTCTAATTTCCAGCATTCTCAGTTCTTTTGGTTATTATCATGCAACTGTTTGCATAAAGTGAATTCTGCATTCCCTCAGATTACTCCCTTGCAGAGATCATTCAAGCCTTTTGAAGGGCTTATGCCCAAAACGTTGATTCTCCAGCTCCTTGGATGCTGCCTGACCTGCTGTGCTTTTCCAGCAACACAGAGATCATGCACACTCTTGATTCATCCCACTCCAGCTTAAACCCGCAATTTCTAAAACACAGAAATATATATCCAACACATGGCATAACTTAAAGCTTCAAGCCAAATAATTAAGTTTATTTGAAGAAGTACAAGCTCATGATTTTACATAGTAACTAATTCCTGATCTTATTCCTTCTTGTTAAGGTGACAACTGTGTTTGGTTTTATTCCTGGAAAGGGGAGGGGTGCACATGGGACAAGGGGAATGGGTGATTCCTTCACATAACCTTGACATTGATCACCAACCTGTTCATCACCATGGTGTACCTCCTTCCCATGTTAATTTGAAAGCAAAAAGGATGGCCCATTACCCAATTAGAAGATCCCTGGTAGTCAACCTTTTCTCCACCAGTTCCAATTTTATTTTCATATCATGGGTAAATAGAAGTGTTTAAAGAAAATAAAGTGGCTGCTTCTGTGTTTGTTTTTCACAAGGACATGATTAAAATCGTGGAGATTTCAGACCAAATGATGAGGTTTGGCAAACCTACACCATAGTAATAGTGGAAATATATTGCTATTTGCACTGAACTAATGTTTTAAAAATGACCAAATAAGTCTCTTATTTTTCTTTCATTTCATCTCACAGCCTGCAAACCTTATATTGAACACCTTACTTATCTTGACTTTACTCAAAGTTGATGGTACATTTTGTGGACGTGGAAAAGAGTCTCTCTCTCTCTCTCTATCTCTCTCTCTCTCTGTCTCTCTCTCAGGCACTATCTTGTTTGACTCTCTATCTTTCTGATGTTTTTGCATGAAGAATGTGATACAATTCACACTAAATAGGCGTTGTTTGCACTTTGAAACTTGTTCTACCTGGTTCCATCACTGCATGAGACGTTGTTAAAAAAAAACAATCTACTGCAGTCTAGGCAGCTGACAGGTATCAGGCATTTTGAACTTATAAGTACAAATTGGAATGAATTTCTTCCATAAATTTATCATAATGGTTTTACCTCCAGTCTAATGTATGCAATCATACAGCCAGATCTTTGTGCATCATTTGCAGAGATTTGTAAGCAAGCTAACATATGATTGCAGTGTATATTAAATATTATGCACTCAATTCCAAATTGAGATGTGTCACATTTTCAAAAATAAATTGACACCTTGGTCTGTAACAGCAAAGATTAGCCAGAGAAAACATTTGAACATTACATGAAAAGGACTGTGACCTTTGACAGCCTATTGACAATATTGTAAAACTGAGCACTTTCATTTATGAAATAGCCCTTTTTTTATATAAAAGTTCCTTTGTTTCAGCAAATGTTGATCTTGATACTGAATTAAACATATGGTACAGAGGTATAGCCTTAGCAATTGATATCTAACAACATATCAGTCAGTTAACCTTAAAAAGAGACCGAATACTAATCAGGACGCACCAAGACAGAAGTGGAAGAAGAGACCATTGCTGCTCTGCTGTATGAAAACATTAAACCGCAGGCCAATTACTCCTTTTCACGCACAGAACAAATATTCATGTCTGGTGAACAGACAATAAGCATTTTGGGTCATTCAGTATAAGGTCATATTTATAAACAGAAATCAGTGTTGACTGGACTGCTTTCTTCAATCTGTTCCTATCTCGTATTTCTAAGATTATTTGGATGCCACATCAAAAGCTTTCCTAAAATAAGAAAATATGGTCACAGCATTTAATTTCTGTGGTAACTACAGGTGGAAATGGCACGATCATTATGCAATTGGGCAGACCAAAATGTGGGAAGTGGTGGTTGCACAGAGTAAGAGAACTAAAAATAAGAGTGATGCTGGAAGTAACAGCAGAAACTCAGATAGCTCGAGGGGTGGGTGGTTAAAAATTCAAGAGTGACAATAGAGAAGAGGGGAAGTAACACATCTGAAGGACATACAATGCTATGGCTTTAAGAGGTATATTTTGTCCTCGTTTCTTTTACAGAGAGCTGTCTATGAGAAGCCTTGGGTGTTTATTTTTTAGGCCCAATGCTTTTTGTCACTTATATAAATGATATGGATCCAAATGTCAGAGGTATAGTTAGTAAGTTTTCAGATGATGCCGAATTTGGAGGTTTAGTGGACAGCAAAGAAGGTTACCTCAGAGACAATGGGATCTTAATCTGATGGGCCAATGAGGAGTGACGGATGGAGTTTAATTTAGATAAATGTGAGGTGCTGCTTTTTGGAAAGGCAAATCATAGCATGACTTATACACTTAATGGTAAGGTCTTGGGAGTGTTCCTGAACAAAGAGACCTTTAAGTGCAGGTTCATAATTCCTTGACAGTGGAGTCACAGGTAGATTAAATAGTGAAGAAGGTGTTTGGTATGCTTTCCTTTATTGGTCGGAGCATTGAGTATAGGAGTTGGGAGTTGAAAATGTGTTGCTGGAAAAGTACAGCAGGTCAGGCAGCATCCAAGGAACAGGAGAATCGACGTTTCGGGCATAAGCCCTTCTTCAGGAAGAAGGGCTTATGCCCGAAACGTCGATTCTCCTGTTCCTTAGATGCTGCCTGACCTGCTGTGCTTTTCCAGCAACACATTTTCAGCTCTGAACTCCAGCATCTGCAGTCCTCACTTTCTCCTATATAAGTTGGGAGCCATGTTGCGGCTATACAAGACATTGGTTAGGCCAATTTTGCAATATTGCATGCAATTTTGGTCTCCTTCCTATTGGAACAATGCTGTGAAACTTGAAAGGGTTCAGAAAAGATTTATAAGGATGTTGTCAGGGTTGAAGGGTTTGAGCTATAGGGAGAGGCTGGGTCTATTTTCCTTGGAGTGTTGGAGGCTGAGGGGTAACCTTACAGAGGTTCTGGAAGTAGGTTTGCTCGCTGAACTGGAAGGTTCTTTTTCAGATGTTTCATCACCATACTAGATAACATCATCAGTAAGCCTACCAAAATGAACCTTGCAACTCAGCGAGCAAACCTACATCCAGAAGCTTAACGTGAGCTACAAATCTTCTCAAAATTCACTTATAGACATTTATAAAATCATGAGGGGCATGGATAGGACAAATAGACAAGGTCTTTTCCCTGGGGTGGTGGAGTCCAGAACTAGAAGGCATAGATTTAAGGTGAAAGGGAAATGATTTAAAAGGGACATTAGGGGCAACTTTTTTCACACGTGTGTGGAATGAGCTGCCAGAGGAAGTGGTGGAGGCTGGTGCAATTACAACATTTAAAAGGCATCTAAATGGGTATATGGACAGGAAGAGTTTAGAGGGATATGGGCCAAATACTGGCAACTGAAGCTAGATTAGGTTAGGATATCTGGTCATCATGAATGAGTTGGACTGAAGGGTCTGTTTCCATGCTGTACATCTCTATGACTGTATGATCTAATAGCAGCATCCTGAATGGGTGCGGGCAAGCTCCCACCTACAGAGCCAGGGATTTTACGTTTAACTTCTGCAATGGTTGCTGGGGTCTCAGCAAGGTTGGAAGGCAGTGAATCTCTCCCAGCTACTATGCGCAGTTTACTCTGCATGTTTTTCTTCCTGGGCTGCTAGAGTTAGCTGGAAGCCAAACTGTTTTCTGAATAAGAACAAGTTAAAGTCTCAGCTACTTTCTTATTATAATTTGAGGGGTCTGGTCCATAATTATGGTCAATTGGATAGCAAGAAAACAGCACACAGAAGCAGAATAGAGGGAAGAAAGTAGTTAGTCCAAGAACATTACACCAAAAAATGAAAGATGAAAACTTTGCTGTGTTAGCAGCATTAGGAGAGGGAGATTAGAAATGAAAGTTAAAATAAGGAACAAACATGGATAGTGCTCAGTGCTGCTGGAACAAAAAAAAATTATTTCTGAAAGGGGTTATAAACAAAGAGTAAATATTTGAACCCTAGGACGGATTCCATATTGTGAATGGGAGGGAGAAAGACAATGGAGCTTTTGAGAAAAGACGTTTTTTTCAATCTGTTTAAAAACACAGTTATTCCTTTCATAGTTGAAAAAGGGAGAGGATGGTCTTGTGGCAATATTGCTAGACAATTAATCCAAAGACCCAAGTAATGTTCTGAGGACATGGGTCCAAATCCTGGTGTAGTGGAAATTGAATTCAATAAAAGAAAACTGGCATTAACAGTCTAATGGTGACCATGAAACAATCATTGCTAGTTGGGGGAAAAGAACCCATCCAGATTATTCATGTCGTTTAGAGAAGAAAATCTGCTGTCCCTACCTAGTTTGGCTGATGCATGACTCCAGAGCCAAAGCAATGTGATTGACTCTTCACTGCCCTTTTGGTCATTAGGAATGGGCAACAAATACTGGCTTCGCCAACGACATCCCATCGATTAATTGTTTTAGAAAAATCTGTATCTGAAGCTAAAATACAATTGGAAATTGAATAGACATTAATTAGCCAATCCTCTATCCAGGCAAACATGCTACCTCCAGCACCATAGGCTGGTGACGTATCTTATTAAAGGCCTTTTGGGAAATCCAAATATATTACATCCACTGCTTCTCCTTTATCTATCATACTCACTATCTTCTCACAGCATTCTCATAAATTTGTCAGGTATGAATTCCCTTTTATAAAAGAAATGCTGCATATTATGTATTTCTCAACGGTCTGCCATAACATTCTTTATAATCGTTTCTAACATTTCCCGAATAATGTTTGTTAAATAAATTGGCTTTTAGTTGTGTCATCTTCCCTTTTTGATTAAAGGCATTAGATTGACAGTTTTCTAATCTTGGAATCCCTACAGTGTGGAAACAGGCCATTGGCCCAACAAGTCCACATTGATGTTCTGAAGAGTATCCCACCCATTCCCCTACATTTCCCCTGACTAATGCACCATGCCTATATGTCCCTGAACACTATAGGCAGTTTTAGCACGGCCAATTCACCTAATCTGCACATCTTTGGATTGTGGGAGGAAATAGAAGCATCCAGAGGAAACCCACGCAGACACAAGGAGAATGTGCAAGCTCCACACAGATAGTTGTCTGAGGCTGGAATTGAACCCAGGTCCCTGTGCTGTGAGGCAGCAGTGCGAACCGTTGAGCCACTGTCCTGCTATTGACACTCATCCAAAATCTAGGAATTCCTAGATAATTACTGCCACCACATCCTCTAGCTCTGTAGCTACTTCTATTAATATCTGAAGATGCATCACATCAAGTCCAGGAGACTTATCAGCCTTTCGGCCCATTAGTTCCCCTAGTGCTTTTTCGCTAGTTACTGTGTTTATTTCTTCTTCCCTCTTTGCTCCAAAATACTTTTGGAATTTTGCCGGCATTTTTCATTATATGGGCTGATGCAAAACATTAGCTCATCTCCTCTGCCATTTCCTGGTCATTATTATTGTTTCCACAGTCTCATTCTTTCAGGGGCTGATGTACACTTTGCCGTTCCTCTTTCTGTATTATATGTATTTAAAGCAGCTCTTACAGTCCATGTTGATATTACTTGAGGATCCTCAAAGTTCGTTTTCTCCCTCTAATATTTTTGGTCATCTTTTGTTGGTTTTTAAACCTTTGCTAACTCTTTGGCTTGCAACCAGTCTTGGTCACATTATACATTTTTTTTTGCAATTTGAGGATATGTCTAATTTTCCTGGTTAACCATGGTTGGCTTATCGTCTTCCTCAAAATTTTCTTTCTCATTTGGATACATTTTTATTGTGAGCCAGGAACTGTTTTCCTGTTATCGTAAACATCTAACAGTGACACCTTAGTGTAATACTCTGAGAGAGGGAAACACTGTCATAATTAATGTCAGTTGACTGAATCTACATAGCTTCCTGGCTGCTGACTTCAGGAAGCTACAAAGGAATCATCTCAGTATTTTGCAGATGACCAAGGCTGAATTCCACAGTGACTTCACCAATGTGCATTCATCAAAAGCATCACTCAAAAAGATCACTTCATTGTTGTTTGTGAGTCTTTCATACACGTGAACAGCCTGCTACATTTCCTACATTATTAAAGCAACTACACTTCAAACATTGGCGACAAGGCATCAACTGTGGGCAGCTTGCGGTTCGAAGAGAGTTCGTCATCAATACCAATCTCTACTATTATCTAATCAAGCCAACCAAACAAATTGAACTAAATTAGAAGTGACAGCACCTAAGGGGCACCATAATAAAAATCCAAATTTCAAAGGAAGCAATTCTCCTTCTTATGCTGAATCTAAATGAGACAATCAATTGCTTTAACAACAACAAGTAGTTTATTATATGACGGGAGTTTGTATTAATTACATTGACCAGTTTGACATAATTACCATTACTATCAAGAACCAAAATTCAGACATAAGTCTCCATTGGGGAGCCTGTGCGAGGCTGCATTCTTCACCCAAGGACTAGTACGCTTCACTGCAATGGTACAATGAAAATCAAACCTAGCTATTCCCAGAATTGTAACAAAAGTTAAAGGTTTAATACAAGGACAAACAATTTCCCAAATTAGTTTTTTTTAGACACAGGTTGACAAAACACACAAAAGAAGTTTCTGTACTGAAGAAGATTTTGTTCAACTGCAATAAACCCTATAAGGCCCACGGAGAATCGTTAATTCATCTCCTTGAGGAGCTGATTGAATATGAAGTACCTTAGCAACAGGCATTGGCCTGCTTAGCTGGAACTCTTTATATATGAAAACAGATGGGCTCTTATGGCACAGTAGTAGTGTTCCTACACCTGGACCAAGAGATCCATGTTCAATCCCACCTCCTCTTGAGTTGCTCAATAACATCTCTGAACAGGATGGTTTAGAAAATAGATTAATTTTTTAAAAAATACACAGAGGGGCTCTTGAGGCACAGTGACAGAATCCCTGTCCCTGTATCAAGAGTTCTTCAATATGGAATCATACTCTTCAGTCCAACTCACTGACCAGACATCCTAATCTGACCAAGTCCCATTTGCCAGTATTTGCCCCATATCACTCTAAACCCTTCTTATCGAGAAGGGTTATTCCTGATGAAGGGCTTATGATTCTTCTGCTCCTTGGAAGCTGCCTGACCTGCTGTGCTTTTCCAACATCACACTCTCGACTCTGATCTCCAGCATCTGCAGTCCTCACTTTCTCCTAGTTGATTTTAACCTTACTGCGAAGCCTCTTCCTTGAAGAAGTTCTCCTCCTCTCACTACAAGGATCTCACCACCCCTGCCACCCCCGGTCATCTCCTCTCCCCTGAAGCTCTTCAGCCATGTCCTGAAGCAGAGTCGCTATCACAGCCACATCTCCTTCCTCAATGCCTGCCTACGGAACCAACAGGTCTCGCATGGACTCCGGACTACATTCAAACCAGCACAATTTTGATATGTACAGGACACAAAGTATCTATTATAAGCCCTCAATCCTGATGAAGAGGTTATGCCCAAAATGTCGATTGTCCTGCTCCTCAGATGTTGCCTGACCTGCTTTGCTTTTCCAGCACCACACTCTCATTTCTTATTCATATACCTATCCAGATGTTTTTTAACTGGTGTAATTGTGCCAGTCTCCACCACTTCCTCTGGCAGCCTGTTTCATATACACACCACACTCTGCGTGAAAAAGTTGCCTATCAGTTCCTTTTTAAATCTTTCGCCTCTCACACTAAACCTATACCCTGTAGGTTTGGACTCCACCACCCTGGGAAAAAGACCTTGGCTATTCACCTTATCTATGGCCATCATGATTTTATAAACCTCTCCAAGGTCACCCATCAGTCTCCAATGATCTAGACAGAAAAAGCCACAGTCAATTCAGCCCCTTCAAACCCGCCAGTCCCAACAACATCCTTGTAAATATTTTCTGCATCCTCCAAGAGTTAACAACATGCATTCAAAAAATGGCCTCATCAATGTCCTGTAGCACTGCAACATGACGTCCCAACTCCTACACTCAGTGTTATGACCAATGAAGGCAAGCGTGCCAAATGGCTTCTTCACCACCCTGTCTCCCTACAACTCCCTTTTCAAGTCAGTATGCACCAGCACTCCAAGGTCTCTTTGCAATACTCCTCAGAGCACGACCATTTACTGGTTAAGTCCTGCCCTGATTTGCCTTACCAAAATGCAACACCTCACATTAATTAACAGTCACAGAGTCATAGAGATATACAGCATGGAAACAGACCATTCAGTCCAATTTGTCCATGCTAACCAGATATCCTAACCTAATCTAGTCCCATTTGCCAGCACTTGGCCCATATCCCCCCAAACCCTTCCTATTCATATCCCCATCCAGATGCCTTTTAAATGTTGTAATTGTACCAGCTTCCGCCACTTCTTCTGGCAGCTCATTCCATGCACACACCACCCACTGTGTGAAAATGTTGCCCCTTAGGTCCCTTTTATATCTTTCCCCTTTCACCTTAAACTTATGCCCTCTAGTTCTGGACTTTTCCACCCCAGGGAAAATATTTTGTCTATTTATCCTATCCATGCCCCTCAAGATTTTATAAGCCTCCATAATGTCACCCCTCAGCCTCCAACAACTCCAGAGATAACAGTTCCAGCCTATTCAGCCTCTCCCTATAGCTCAAATCCCCCAACCCTGGCACCAACCTTGTGAATCTTTTCTGCACCCTTCAACTTTTACAACATTCTTCCGACAGGAAGGAGACCAGAATTGCATGCAATCTTCCAAAAGTGGCCTTACCAATGTCTTGTACAGCCGCAACATGACCTTCCAACTCCTATACTCAATGCTCTGACCAATAAAGGAAAACATACCAAATGCTTTCTTCATTATACTATCTACCTGCGACTCTACTTTCAAGGAACTGTGAACCTGCACTCCAAGGTCTCTTTGTTCAGCAACACTCCCTAGGACCTTATCATTAATGTATAAATCCTGTTAAGATTTGCTTTGCCAAAATGCAGCACCTCGCATTCATCTAAATTAAACTCCATCTACTACTCCTCGGCCCATTGCCCATCTGGTCAAAATCCTGTTGTAATCTGAGGTAACCTTCTTTGCTGTCCGCTACATCTTCAATTTGGTGTTATCTGCAGACTTACGAACTATACCTCCTATATTGACATCCAAATAGTTTATGGATGACAAAAAGCAGTGGACTCAGCACACCACTGGTCACAGGCCATGAGTCTGAAAAGCAACCCTCCCCCACCACCCTCTGTCTTCCACTTTCAAGCTAGTTTTGTATTCACTAACTCGTTCTCCCTGTATTTCATGAAATCTAACCTTGCTAACCAGTATCCCATGAAGTACCTTGTTGAATACCTTACTGAAGTCCATATAGATCCGTCTAGTACTCTGCCCTCATCAATCTCCTTTGTTACTTCTTCAAAAAACTAATTCAAGTTAGTGAAACGTGACTTCCCATGCACAAAACCATGCTGACTATCCCTAATCAGACCTTGCCTGTCCAAATACATCTCAATCCTGGCTCTGAGGAAGCCGGACCAATGTCAGTTAGTAGCCACATGTAAATAAAAGTCGGCTTGGTGGTGAGGCTTTTGTAGCAGAGAGGTATTGTCTGTCCCCCTGGATTAGGAGGTCCGAGTTCAAGTTCTACCTGCTCCAGAAGTGCGTGATAACATTTCAGAACAGTTGATTCGCAAAATAGATTGAAAACAGAGAAAACATCACAGTGAGTTTAATGATGAGAAATCCATTCAGCTGTGTGTAAGAGCACTTTTAGAGATTTGACAGAGTAGTAGCATCCTTACCTCTGAGACAGGAGGCCTACATTCAGATCCCACTTGCTCCAGCGCTGTGTAACAACATTGCTAAACAGGTTGATTAGAAAATATCTAAAATTGACAAACTCCAGTCCCAAACAAAAGAACAGCAGACTCAGGGGGGCCTCGTGTGTCACAGTGTCGTGTTACCTCAGGACCAGGAGACCCGTCTTCAAGTCCAACCTGTTCCTGAGGTGTGTAAGAACATCTTTGAACAGATTAATTCAAAAATATAAAATAAACTAAAGCAGACCGAAGGTGGAAGTAACCCATATCTACCATAGGTAGTGGCTCTATTTTGGTGTTCAGCAACAAATGATGTTCCTTTCCAACTGGGCTTCTGAAGCGCTATAAAAATAAATTCTAGCTACAGATAAACAATTGTGAGGGGGCAGCACATTGGCTTAGGTTAGCACTGCTACCTCACAGCATCAGAGACCCAGGTTCGATTCCAGCCTTGGGCGACTATATGTGTGGAGTTTGCACATTCTCCTTGTGTCTGTGTGGGTTTCCTCCGAGTGGTCTGGTTTTCCCCAAAGATGTGCAGGTTTGGGGAATTGGCCATGCTAAATTGCCCATAATATTCAGGGATGTGTAGATTAGGTGCATTAGTCATGGAAATGTAAAGTGGTAGGGGAATGGGTCTGAGTGGGTTACTCTTAGGAGGGTCAGGATGATTTGTTGGGCCACATGGCCTGTTTCCATACTGTAGGGATTCTTTGATATACATAACTATCAACATAGAGTTCTCCCAGTTGATAAACTAACTAGTTTATATGTATCTGTTCTACACACACATACATGCAGAAACAAAAATTATGATTGTGATGGGCAAAGGGAATGATTGAGAAGGCACGTCAGTGTTCCTGTTCCCATGTGTTTGATAAAATGGTTTTTCATTTCAAAACATCTATTTGACGCAAGCGCCACTAAACAGGGTTGTATTATTTTCTTTTTGGTTGGATTCACTCCGCTTCATGTATTATCCCATAGACTATGGATTGAAAACTGGTTTCTAACCTGGAATACCCGTCTGGAAATCATTTCTGTGAAGTTTCAGACAATTGTCTTTGGCAATGAGCCCCTTCATTCTCACTTCCTCACCTGATGTGTGGCGAATTATTTTAGGATAATTTCAACTTCCACTCCTTTATTGGCCAGAAAAGATGAGCTCATGGCTTTTACTGACCAATGAAAAAAGCAATCTGTTTAATGATGTGATACGGCATAGACTACTGGACAATTAATGCCACTTTGTTATTAACTTGCAAGAACAGGAGCTTGTTGTCAATTTCCGCAGGTGCCAAAATGGACAGCTGGAGTGGCACCCTGAATATGAATCTGTATTGTTGTAAAGATGGGAACTGAGGTTGAAAGCACCCTGTTGTGGGCGGCACGGTGGCACAGTGGTTAGCACTGCTGCCTCACAGCGCCAGAGACCCGGGTTCAATTCCCACCTCAGGCGACTGACTGTGTGGAGTTTGCACGTTCTCCCCGTGTCTGTGTGGGTTTCCTCCGGGTGCTCCGGTTTCCTCCCACAGTCCAAAGATGTGCAGGTCAGGTGAATTGGCCATGCTAAATTGCCCGTAGTGTTAGGTAAGGGGTAAATGTAGGGTTATGGGTGGGTTGCGCTTCGGCGGGGCGGTGTGGACTTGTTGGGCCGAAGGGCCTGTTTCCACACTGTAAAGTAATCTAATCTAATCTAAAAAACCATGTGATTTGTCGATGATATGAAATTTTGCCATGCAAACCAGGAAAAAGAACAATGATACAATGGAATATCACTGCCTCAAGTAGTAAATTACTCCTGAAAGTTTTAAGTATGTTTCGATTTTTATTTCTCTCTCATTCATTCTGATGTTTAATCTCACCTTTCATACCTTTACTTCTTTTTCACCTTTTTTTAACTTCTGTCCTGCAATATCATTAGTTAAGGAGAGAGATAAAATTGATGTTCATGAGGTCCCAAATGGCCTAACGATATCGTTACATCATTGCCAGCTCATAGTCATAGAAACGTGCAGCTAAAAAGACAACCTTTTGAGCAATCTTGTCCTTTAAAAGAACAACCACATTTTCTTCCATGTGTCTACATTTGTGGTGCAAAAATAGAACCTGAAGGGTGAGGAAAACCATCCAGTTCTCAATACTTGCCACAAGATGCCTTGCTCCAGAGCCACAATTTCAATGATAAACAGGGCAGCAATAAGCATCACTGTGCCTTTTCTGAGAACTCAGAGCAAAACATATCTCAAGATTATCAAATCAGGCAAATGTTAAAGCCCTATGATTAATAATACAAAGTGAAGCAGGTTATCATATTACTTAGAGATTCACACATTTAAATGCTATCGATCTTGTATACTTTTTAAACCAATGCTCGAGAATAAAAATAAATTTAAGATATGAGCCTGTCTCTGACTGAAAACTATGTGAAATGACTCGAATTGCAGCCCTCTATATTAAAGGTTCTGCAAGTTATCTGTTTAAAGTGGGCCAGTCAGAGATTCAAATGCATTTAGATTGCTGTTCACAGACGTGATATTTGCAAGGTATTATTTCTCAGATTTGAAAGCTATGAATTTGATATTAAATCACAAAAACTAATAACAAAGACAGGCTAGTCTCGCTAACCTTAGCTCCCAGCAAGGTCGACCTGTGCAGCTTCTGCCCACAGGATCTCCATCTCATTTCATAGTCACACAATGTCTTTGTCTATCTAATTCGAGATGATTGCACCTTCGTCATCTGACTTCCTTGCAGATATGGTTTCAATTATTCCCTCCATGATTGTCTTTCAAAGCATTAGGCACAGTTTCCGTCTCAGTAAACAATCAGATCAACAACACTTGAACATCATTCGAGTCACTGCAACCACAGTGACGCATGTCAAAACAGCTGCTGAAAAATGCTGCCTAAAGAAGACTTTGAAATAAACATAACTTTTTATCCCCCTCAGCGATTCTTCCACCCAGCAATGGCTTAACACATTTTACCAGTGAATAACGAAGCCATGAAGACCCAGGAAATTATCATTTTTATCCAAGATTTGATCTTACTTTTTTCATGATAGCCAATGCTTCAGATGAGCAGCTGCCGGTCCCTTCAGTACTCTTGGATTAGGGACATGTACATCATCTGAGGAGCAGTCACTTCTGGCTAATGATCATAGAATCCCTACATTGTGGAAGCAGGCTGCTCAGCCCATCAAGTCCACACTGACCCTCTGAAGAGCATCCCACCCAGACACACATCCCTCCCCTATCCCTGTAACCCTGCAATTGCTGTGGCTAATCCACCCAACCTAAACATCCCTGCACACTATCAGCAGTTTAGCATGGCCAATCCACAGAACCTACACATCCTTGGACTGGAGGAAGAAACCGTAGCACCCAGAGGAAACGCATGCAGACATGGGGAGACTGTGCAAATTTCACACAGACAGTCACCCGAAGGTGGAATCGAACCCAGATCTCTGATGTTGTGAGGCAGCAATGCTAACCACTGTGCCAGCCCAATGATATTCCAGTTAGCAAAGTTCTATTCTGCCCTCATAACATACTGGCAGGTTAGACAACCTCCCTAACCTGCCTATCAGTTGCAAGCCAAATCCCGCTCTGCTGGGATTAGGAATATTCTGAGTTGATGAGTTCAGAAGACATGGAGGTAGGGAGGATGGAGAAACGATTTTATTTTTTGTCCACTCATGGGATATGCGCATCACTGGCTCACCAGAATTTATTGCCTAATCTTAATTGCCCATGAGAAGGTGGTGGTGAGCTGCCTTCTTGAATCATGGCAGCCCATATGCTGTGGTGGACCCACAATGCTCTTGGGGAGGGAATTCCAGGATTTTGACCCAGCTGAAAGAATGGAAGTACATTTTCAAGTCAGGATGGTGAGTGTATTGGAAGGGAACTCGCAAGTGATGATGTTCCCAAGTATCTACTGCGGTTGTCTTTCTTGGTGGAAGTGGTCATGACTTTGAAAGTGCTAAGGATCTTTGGTGAATCCAAAAATTCGAGCTGCATGACTGAGGAGTTCACAATGCCAACACAGGGTTGTTTTAAACTTAAAGAAATTGGCCATTTCCCTACTGCAGCTGATCTCTTCATAACGGGCAGTGGCAGGTGAACAGGGCATTTCAATTCAATTAGAGAGAACAGGAAACACAGATTTGACTCAGAGGGGTGAGGTGCATCTCCACCCATGAATGGCACTTTCGGACTCTTTATCTAGAGGAAATCTGATCTCGTTTTACATTTTTGATCCTGCAACATTTTCCCCTGGTCTTTCTTTTTCCGGGTCAGGGACGCATAGTCTGCAGCATATATACACATATTCCGAACTGAGGTCTGGTTGCATCTTAAATGGGAAAGAATATGCTGGTTTCGGGAATCAGTTGAGCTCAGTCGGCTGGATTGTCGGTTTGCAGAGCAGTGTGATGCCAACAGCTTGGGTTCAATTCCCATCACTGGTTTGAGGTTACGAGGAGAGATTCTCCTTCTCAAACTCTTCCCTCTCCTAAGGTCTGATGGCTCTCAGGTTAAATCACCATCAGTTGCTTTTGTCTAATGAGACAGCAGCCCCTATGGTCTGATAAAACTATGGCGACACAACAATCTGATTTCATTCTCCATTCACATTCCCTTCATAGAGCAGGGTTTCAGATTCCCACTTAAAACATGCAAAGTTTGAAAGTTCATGAAGAAAATGGAATGCTTGTTGAGGAATCAAAAACAGTCTGAAAGGTAAGTGGAAAATGTTTTCACAGCTTCAAATACCACTGTTAGGGATTTTAGTATAATGTGGATGCGTTTTTAATTCAGTGATTCATCATATGGATCTGTTCTGCAATGTGATATTGACGTTGACTAGCATTGTGCAATTGTAGCATTACAATACTTAATCAACAGGTATGTGTGACATGTCTTAACAAAACTACAAAATATGGTGTGGCCATATGTATTTTTGCTCTAATTTAACTGGACCAGCAAGTCAGGGTCTTAAAAGGAAAAACAAAACTGGTTTGTACACGCATCCCTCTAATAATCATCTGGAGCACCACTCTGAAATGAAATTGGATTTCTATTTGGTCAATGCAGTTGGATGCTTTTTAAAAACATTTTGTTTTTTTTTGCTTTCTTTTTCAATGGTGGACACTTGGCTCAATTTCTAAAGTTTAAACTCAGCAAATGTTCTTTTTAGACAAAAGTATTGATTCTTTGAATGAGTTCGCGATAATAGAATGTTATTAATATGGTTTCTCTGGTAGCAATGAGTTTGAATTCAAGATTCTTAGTTTGTGAAAGCTTTAATGATTTGCTAATGAGTTTAAGATATCACCATTGCTTTCTTCTGACTGCTTTAAAAAACATATCGTCCATGCAGAATGGATGCCTACGGAGGATATGTGGGGAGCATAAGGGTGGCATGGGAATACTCAGATTGGATAGAGTAATGTGAGGGAGCATGGGTGAATGATTGGGGGAAATGTGTGGCCTGATCGATTGTGAGATAGCATGGAGTGGAACAAAGGAATCTAAAGGGCATAACATGGCAGTGGGGAAGATAAGATTATGGGAGGATTGGGGGAAGGAGTTGATCGTTGTAAGTTAGGTTTCTGGGGCTATAAATACTAAGGCTTAAGAACGAAGGATGGGGGTGGAGGTGGTTCCATCTGTCTCATCTGTGCATTCAAGCTCCTCGTGCACTCTATTGCATCTTGCAAAATCCACGACAAAAGATGAGAACCTGTCGTAAAGCCACACATGGAACAGGATTGCATTTTGAGGCTACACAATGTGCAGGTCAGGTTTTCCTGACCCCAGACAAACGAAAAGTCACTGGAAAATTAGCGAGTCAGCTTAGAAGTAGTAGATGATAAATAATTGACTTCATCATTCTTATGTCAAGTGATAAAAGAAACAACAAATAGCATATAGAACAATATCCTTCCATCATGAATAGGAAAAAAATGAAGAATTTACATTTCGACAGAACTTTTCATGACCTTAGAACAGAGTGCTCAGCAGCCAAATATGTCCTTTAATAATGTTGTCACTGCTGCAATGTAGGGACATACAGCAGCTGAACTATTTTACTGCAATAAATCAACATTTAATCTGTTTTAAGACCATAAGATAAGACCATAAGACATAGGAGCGGAAGTAAGGCCATTCGGCCCATCGAGTCCACTCCGCCATTCAATCATGGTTTTATTGATGCAACATGGGAGACACAGATTGGCCAGGAAACTCCTCCACAATGAGCAATAGGCAGATCTGCAGGATGCCAGTGGGTACCGCGTGTCATAGTTCCTGGCTGTAAGTAACTTTCAGCAAAAAAATGACAGGTAGAAATACTTAGTTCAGAAATACGTGGAACACAACATTCGAAGAGTGCAAAGAAAACTTTGTAACTTTATATCACTGAGGGAGAACTTTCTTGGCTTTTTGCATCATGTTCGAAAATGAACGGCATCAACCACCAACAGTTCTCACATGCATTCGCCAAAGTTGAGGAGTGCAAATTTGCACTTGTGAGAGCACTGAGCGGAATAAATGACAGGTTGGCCATGGCACATGTGAAAAAATTAAATTTACAAGATATTACTGCTGGGATTATTCTCAGTCACCTTTACAATATTATTTGAAGAGCAAAATGAAATAAATTAATGAGCCTTAAACAGGCAAGGTGTCATTTTCTTGTAAGGGGATTTTAATGTTACACTAATCCCATCAAAGACAAGAAAGCATAACTGTATCAGATGTCTGAATGCAATCAGCTCAGTACCTCTCAAAATGTAATTTATGTTCACAGATTGACTTCACTGCATTAATTTCCAAAGAATCCAGTAACTGTGAAATATACCACACAAAGGCATGTGTGGTTGGAAATGAAGGATAGTTGTATTGGAGCAACTGTAGTTTGTTCAGAGTTTCCAGCAGTTCCTTAGGCATATAAGGAAGAGATTTGTGCCTGGAATTTACTCCCATCCAAGTAAGCTAGTGTTACTGAAAATCTAAATGCCCTCTGGTATATTGCAACACTGTCTAAAGATGTAAAATGCTCTATTCCCACATCATTCGGAGCAAACTCTATGTCAAAAGAAACAAAACAAAAAAGTGAATGAAACAGGAGAAAGGTCGTGAGAGAGAAAGAGAGTGAGATGTCGATTGTATGCTCGACAGAATCTCAACAGTAAAATTAATGGAAATATAAAGCCGGGCTGTGAAACAGATGAAGAAACAGTCTAGTTCTTTGGGAGAATGACACCAAGAGATTTGCCCAACAAGGAATTAATGATGTGCAGTGTTGGACTGGGGTGGACAAAATCTGAAGTCAGAGCTGAAAATGTGTTGCTGGAAAAGCGCAGCAGGTCAGACAGCATCCAGGGAACAGGAGAATCGACGTTTCGGGCATAAGCCCTTCTTCTGAAGTCACACAAGTTATAGTTCAATGGGTTTATTTGAAATCACAAGCTTTCAGACTGTTGCCCCTTCACCTGATGAAGAAGCAGTGCTCGGAAAGCTTGTGATTTCAAATAAGCCTATCGGACTCTAACCTGGTGTCATGTGACATCTGATTTTGTCAACAAGGAATTGTCAAATCTCTGCTGAGGTCATGAAGCTGTGTTGGCAAAGTCGTTACCTTTTGGTTCTTTTTTCCCCAAATTTGACTCAACTTTGGAGCAGGTGGAAACTGGTAAAACTCTGGAATAATGAGAAAGATTAATTCAGAGAGTACAGGAAAACACCACATTTGTGTAAGTACTTTTTAAAAAGCTATATGTGGGTGAAAATTAAGCTCATTGAATGGTAAGGATGTGGGTGTCGTAAGCTGGACAACATGTATTGCCCTCCCTAGTTGCCCCTTGTGGTGGTGGTGGTGAGCTACCTTTTGAACTACAACAGTCCATTTGCTGTAAGTAGAGCCAAAATGCTGTTAGCAATGGTGTTCCAGGATTTTGACCCGACAACACTGAAGGAATGGAGGAAACATCCAAATCAGGAATGCAAGTGGTCAGGGGATTACATCTAGAAGCTGCTGCCTGAAGAATTCTTGAGGAATTTTGTAGATGGTACGTATTACTGCTCCTGAGCATTGGTGTTGGAATGAGTGGATGTTTGAGGATGTGGTGCCAATGTAGTGGGTTACTTTGTCCTGGATAGTATCAAGCTTCTTCAATGTGGTGAGAGCTACACTCATCCATGCATGTGGAGGGGTATTCTTTCACATTTCCAACTTGCATCTTGTAAATGATGAACAGGTTTTGAGGAGTCAGAAGGTGAGCTACTGCCTGCAGAATACCTGGCCTCTGAACTACTCTTGTATTTATATGGCTGTTCCAGTTCAGTTTCTGGCTAGTGGTAACCCCCAGTATGTTGATAGTGGGGATTTAATGATGGTAACATCAATGAATGTCAAACGATGATTAGATTCTCTCCTGTTGAAGATAGTCATTGCCTGGTATTTGTGTGGTGCAAATGTTACTGCCATCTGTCAGCCCAAAGTTGAATACTGCCAACGTCTTGCTGCATTTGGAAGCTGACTGCTTCAGTATTTGAGGAATCACGAATAGTGCTGAACATTGTACAATCATTAGTCAACATCCTCATTTCTGACCTTTTGATGGAGGAAGGTCATTGATGAAGCAGCTGAAAGTGATGGGGCCAGTACAAAACTTTGAAACATCAACCTCAGGACAGGATAAAGAGGCAATAATTTTCTAAACTGAACAAATCCCTGGTTACAAATGAAGTCTACGGAGGGTTATAAGGGAGATGAGAGCAGAAGCTAGTGAAGTGCTGAGAATCTTTGAGAAGGACTCACTGAGAAAGTAACAATAAACCAGAACGTAACTCATATAGAATTAATCTTTGATGAAAAAAACTTATTCTTGGCAACAAGAACGCTAATAATAGCACAGGAGTAGAACTAATCAACTACTTGAGGATTATCTGTTTGGAATAATCTACAAACCTACAAATAATATGGTTTTGAATGGAGAATATCTGACTGAATTCCTAAACGTTTGAAGGATTATGTTCAAGATTTCTAAAAATCCACATAAACTTTCTTCAAACACACTGATAGACCAGACCAGACCCCCTCGAAATATTTTAAAAAGGTAGCCTACCTTAACTTTTTCTTATTTTTAAGGTAGATGAGAAGTATAATGTTCCAGATGCAATGTGACTGATCAAACTACATGATGCTAAGCAAAACACAATTTATTTAAACACTGCAATTAAAAATACAACTGAAGAAAGAGGAATTTAGAATAACATAATTCTGTCGGATACAGTGTCTATTAGGATTGGATACAGTATCTATTAGGATTGGATACAGTATCTATTGCTCTTTGGCAAAAAGGAAAATTCAGATGCAGATTCACACATGCAGTTATTGAGTCATAGAGATGTATAGCATTGAAACAGGCCCTTCGGTCCAACCTGTCCATGCCGACCAGATATCCCAACCCAATCTAGTCCCACCTGCCAGCACCCGGCCCATATCCCTCCAAACCCTTCCTATTCATATACCCATCCAAATGCCTCTTAAATGTTGCAATTGTACCAGCCTCCACCACATCCTCTGGAAGCTCATTCCATACACGTGCCACCCTCTGCGTGAAAAAGTTGCCCCTTAGGTCTCTTTTATATCTTTCCCCTCTCATCCTAAACCTATGCCCTCTACTTCTGCACTCTCTAATCCCAGGGAAAATAATTTGTCTATTTATCCTATCTATGCCCCTCATAATTTTGTAAACCTCTATAAGGTCACCCCTTAGCCTCTGACGCTTCAGGGAAAACAGCCCCAGCCTGTTCAGCCTCTCCCTATAGCTCAAATCCTCCAACCCTGGCAACATCCTTATAAATCTTTTCTGAACCCTTTCAAGTTTCACTACATCTTTCCGATAGGAAGGAGATCAGAATGGAAAAACCATCAAGAAAGATTTGGAGAGACTAACAGCCAGAAAATATTCACTGAAGCTTCCAACTCATTGAGACCCCAATAGCTTTTGATGCTCCTGAAAAATCAAAGCCCAGAAATTCTATTCTGTAAGCGCTGCCTACACACATTCAGGCTGTTTACTCAAGAGGTTCGGATCGGCTGCTCGGTGCCTCTGCCTTACAATCTCCTTGAATTCTCACCATTGTCAAACTATACTCTCCATTACAAAGAAAAATCTGCATATCGATGAGAATTGACTGCAATTACAAAAGTAAAAGGCACTTGTTGTGAGAACATATAAAGGTTGACTTTAAAATGAGGGAGAAATGCTGGTTTAAGATTGCGACAGTTGCAAACCTACATTAACCACATGAATGCATAAACCTGGTCAACTATGCAGGTAATAGTAAACTAAGCATGCGGTCAAGCTGAGGAAGGCAGACTCTATTAAAACAGTGAGATAAAACTGATCCATGTGCCATTTAATGACAAAGGAAATTAAACACTCAAGTATTCTGCATTTTAAGAAAACAAAATGGACTTAATAAGTATACTGTGTTTATTTCAGAAACTGCTTGATGGTGAGTTTCAAGGTCACATTTGAAGTCAATAACACACTTGAAACTTATTAATTACATAAAGATTGTCAGATGCAGCTCAAAGGTGTTTGTATTATAGTGGAATTGGGCAAACCTGACTTTAGGTCCACGAGATGTAATGCAGCAGCTCAGGTGAAGTCCAGAATCTGCCCCTAGCATAAGAGCTATGAGTCAAAATTAGATAAATTAGAAGCTTAGCAAAGGAGCTTGCATAGAGAACACTTGGAGTGGTGGTATTGTTCCTGTTATTTGGAGCTGGTAATAGCCACTTTACTGATCATAGAAAACATCATAGAAAATGGTTGGAAACCCATTTCAACAAGTCCTAGTTCCTTCAATAATGTTTTGAGATTGCTAGGACTTGCATAGGAAGTTGAAACCATCACTTGTGCGCCTGCAGAAATAGGTAAAAGATACAAATGTCGCATTGTTGGCACTTCTGACAGCCTGCATTACTTTCTTGCTATAGTGTACATCAATGCTTTATTATAGAGTGCACAATAAATGTTACAGGGGACCACCAGATCAATGGCCTTGTTTATACAAGAGTGAATGGCAAATTGACAAGCTGCTGAAAGAAGACTATTCATTGGTGGCAGGCCAACAAGTTCAGTCTTGCACATTCTTGGCCAGAAACTAATTGCAGCGATGTCAGGAAAGCAGCAAATCTCTCTACAGGGCTAATTGCACAATTTTTTGCTCTTTCTGTGATCTCACTGGCTCCTGAGGGAGGGGGAAAATCACACACATTCACTGAGATTCAGGGAAGAGAGCTGCTTCCCACACACTTTGAGGTGAACACAGAGCCCTGCCAAATACCCTTTCTAATGTTCTTCTGCACTTCTTCCCACTGGCTTGATTTGCTTTGTATGGCCTGTGTTCATCATTCAGTATCCAAGCAAAGTGTTTACCTGTGCCTCTAAATACCAGTCATGGAGTCATAGAGATAAACAGCACAGAAACAGACCCTTCGGTCCAACTCGTTCATGTCGGCCAGATATCCCAACCCAATCTAGTCCCACCTGCCAGCACCCAGCTCATATCTCTTTAAACCTTTCTTATTCATATACCCATCCAGATGCCTTTCAACGTTGCAACTGTACCAGCTTTCACCACTTCCTCGGGCAGCTCATTCCACCCTCTGTGTGAAAAGATTGCCCATTAGGTCTCTTTTTTTATCTTTCCCCCCCTCACCCTAAACCTATGCCCTCTAGTTCTGGACTCTCCCACCTCAGGGAAGAGACTTTGGCTATTTATCCTATCCATGCCCCTCATGATTATATAAACCTCTATAAGATCATCTATCAGCCTCCGAAGCTCCATGGAAAACAGCCCCAGTCTATTCAACCTCTCCCTTATAGCTCAAATCCTCCAACCCTGGCAACAACTTTGTAAATCTTTTCTGATCCCTTTCAAGTTTCATAATATCCTTCCGATAGAAAGAAGACCTGAATTGCATGCAATATTCCAAAGGTGGCTAAACCAATGTACATGCATTTGGAAATCTGGAAGCAAATCGATTTTTGAAGAATCCTTAATGTCAGCAAGACCTCCGTCAGCACCTGTTGCACTACTCCCTGTACTCTCTTGCAAACTGGAACTATTGTAGAGGGCACCAGGCAAGTGTATAATGATGTCAAAAGCCAGATCAGATCAACCAGCAAGTGATGAGATCTTTACATAGGGCGATGAAGAATGTCCTTTCTAGTGGTGAATATGTATTGGGTTGTGCAAGGTTTCAGGAAGCGTTTTCCCTGGAAGATTCAGCTGTAAAATGAATGCACTGGTGCTGAATCAACAATGACATTGTGATCTGCCGACATGCATAAAACACAGCAGTTCTACGTTAATTCCTCATCCATATTCATTACTCAGCTTCACTTCACACGTTAATTACTACATCAAGATGATGCGCGATCAGATTTATCACAAAACCTTGTGTACCATTATGAAACTTTAAAGGTAGTCTAGCATTCAAGAAGTAGGCACAAGTGATTCCAATTTCTTGCTGCTTCGAGATCATTTCATTTATTTCTTCAATAAAATGCCATCATGGAAAACGTATGGGTGGGTAGTCTGATTAGCATTTGAACAAATTGAGTTTTTATAGCAAATGCCGATGAAACAATCCACCAATGAAGAGCTTTTAATTATCAGACAAATTTTATAGCATAATACAACATCCACATTTATATTTCAGAACCAATATTCTGCTTTGAATACAATTTTCTGTTGCCTTGTAGCAAATAAGAAGTGACAATATCGTACAAGTACAACATCATCTTGCAGAGTTTAGAATTTCTTCTAATTAAGATTCTGCGTTCATGTTCTTTGCACAGTAATGAAGTTCAATTTTGCATTCCAAACTAATAATTCAACTTAATTTTTTTGGCACGTGTGTAGGATCTTAGAGACTGACGGGTTTACTTCTGTACTAGCGTTCGGACTTAAAGCTAGAATTGCACTCTGCAAGAGAAACAGGAATCAATGGAAATGCTAATGTTTCCATTTTTCTAATAATCATTTAGACTACAAAATCAGCTTCAGGTGCAAACCGCAAGCTGAAAACCTATGCACAGCAATATTTGTGTGTGCTATCTGTTCCAGATGAGTTATTAAAGTATATGGTCAAGTAAGGGTCTTTTCGTAGCAGTGTAGAATGGTGAATCACAATGCCTATCATTCAGCTTGCAGTCAACCATCCATCTCTGAGTTACTCAAACACTGCTAACTTGCCACAACTCTCATTGCATGCAATGCTCCACTTTCCAAGTCATATTCTCACAACACATCTTCAACACACGTACAATGACAGTACATTTCAATTATTTTTATTATCAGGAAATAACTTCTTGATAATTCTTTGGTTAATTCTTTGTCCTTTGTCTTAGCCTGACAAATGTCAATTGAAAACAAGGAGGTTAAAAAAAAGGTATTTCTATACAGTATGATAACAACATCAGCATCCAGAACTACCAGAAAAATAATAGGACAGGTTGTAATCCTCCATGTGTAACTCAAATCCTTTACAAAACGCTTTGGATCAAGGATGACTTCAATGGTAATTTTCACCTTAAAATGTGTGGAACAATCTGCACAATTATACCAACAGAGTACCACTTAATCCATACCAAGCAATCACTTACAAAATGTTTAATTAGCAAATCTCCTTTGATCTTTATTTAAAGCTATTCCTGCCTTTGTCTTTCACTTTACTGTGACACAATTCCAAGATAAAGATAAATTGCAGTAAAGTAAGGACAGAAAAGCTCAAACAGATAAAATACCAAGAAGGCAGAATCAAAAATAATTATTATCCTTTCAGGTCACCAGTGAGCATATATCTCCATCATCTGACAGAAACAAAAAGGAATTCAATTTTGATTACACCATCTCGATGTCTCTTGTAAATTTAAAGCATAAACAAAACTGAAGCACTACAAGGGAGAAACAACAAATAAATCGGGGAAAAAGTCAATATTTTGGGTGACTTCTCCACATCTCTGAACTTGACAAGAAAAGCAAATTAAAAGAATAGAGAAATTTGAAACATTGATCTGAGCAAGAAATTGATCGCACCAGGGAAAAACTGAGACTTCAACAATCTTTGCAACAGTTATTCAAATTAATGATAATGCAAGTTTATCTCATTTAGCTTCCATGGAAATAAGCAAAGAGGATGATTAAGTAGATAAAAGTTTTCCAGGGTTTAAAAACAGAATGAACACTGGAATGATTTCTTCAACCCCACACACCAACAGTTGATTCCAGGTGATCAAGTGGAGAAAGATTTCAAGATTGCACTTTCTTTGATGGCTATTGACAGGTAACATTGAAACAAGGAAAAAAGGAACAGGTTTAGACAATTCAGCTCATCAAGTCTACTCCACCAGTCTACATAACATCAACTGGATAGTTGTTTTAAAAAATTCTCAAGGTCAGGTTCGTAGGAGAGTAGTCTGACACAGAACAAACGACCAAGAGGCGAGTCTGCTAGAATATGAGCATTTTATTCCCCGCAGCGTCGCCACAACCAGGTCTCAGACTTACAACGGGTCTGGCTTATACTCACTCTACATGTTACCGGAACTGGGAGCCGTCAGTTCTCGTAGAGCGGTTGCCAACAACCCACGCTCGGCGGTTAAACGTAACCCCGGAGCAGACTCACCGAACTGGAGACTTTTCCAGCTGATATACTCTTTTCCAGATGTAAACATTCATGTGAACAGCAGAGCAAGGCTAAAAAACACATTCCATTCTGGTTACATACAGATAAGGAGATTCACACGGAGGTCATGGAATCAACAGTGAATGATTTGCTTCCTTTTCTTTGCTATAGGTTTTTGGACTTGAAGCAGCTTGATGCATTTGAACAATTGGTAGAAAGCTCTTCTCAGTTGTGGGTATCAATACTGCCAGGTTTGGCACTCTGATTGGTCTCTAAGAAATGAACATTCACTGTTTAGCAGTCACATGGTATTATCATACACTGATATACGTTACAAACTTTCCAACTACAGCCCCCTCTCTTCGTTACCCTCAACTCTTTAGGTATTCTCAAATGCATTCTATTCATTGTTGCTGCCTGTTAAATATTTCAATGTTGTTTTGAAATGAACAATCACTTTATAAAACAAGTTTTTGAATTCAAGCACATTGCAGATCTTCTACCAATTGGAAACAACCAGTAATCAGGTTTGACAGCAGAAACTTGGCAAAAAAGGTATTTTACATGCTGTGCAGAATTCTGCAAGGACCTCATGTCATTGTTCAAGTAGTGCCAGGAGATCGTTTCAATCTCCTTGAGTAAGCAGGCAAGACCTCAGTTTAACAATTCATCTGAAAGCAGCTCATCTTATTCTGTCAGTACTACACGAAAGATTATGTGCTCAATTTCTGCAAATGGATTCCAAATTTTGAGCTCGACCTGCAACTGACACAATTAAGTCAAAATTCATAATATCATGCAATGTGTTTTGTAGCCTCTGATTATCTTGTCACTGGCAATTTTACATTTCCCTCATTTTGCATTTCCTTATGCCTGAAAAGCATTGAAACATTTTGCAACACATCTTCAGCTTTGCTGTTTGGTCCTTGTACTTTTAGGTTCTACCCATTAAATTTCTTCGCTCTTTCATTTAACTTAATGTATTTCAGCTTTTTTTTCCCCACATGAGTCTTTTCAATAATTCATTCTCTCTACTGTAACTCTGTATGGTTTTTGGGTCAGCTTTTGTATAAACAATGTTTTTGTAAGCTACCTTTTGCCATGATATTAGATACACGGCTATTATGAAGACTCATGTTCATAGAATTGCCCACAATTAAAAAGAAACATTATGTACTTCGATCAATAGTCTACCTTCCTGGTCCCTGCTGGAACACACTAAGTCATACATTAATCCCTTGGATGCTTCAGCTCCTAATCTCCCCCATATGGTGGGTCACTTTGTTTCTATCTTCATCCATGGCACCCAGGGTTTAGGGAATCCAACATTCATATAGATCTTTTGCTTTCTCAATATAATTTTTGTGAGAGGTTTAGGTACTTAAATAATGCATGTGGGCCAATGTGAATAATAGGTCATTGATATGGACATACTGTTGCAGCTTACAGCTTGTATATAGAATAAAGGTAAGTGCAATATCATAGTGGAATAATTTTCAATCATAGCATAGCTTCTTGATGAGTCACACATTAAATAGAAAGCCGATAATATATATTAAATTCTTCACCATATTTGATGGATTAAATAAACCTCATGTACAATTGGGAGCGTGAATAAACAAAAACCAATGCCCCCTCTATGGTATCAATGGATGAATGACCTCCTTTTCTGTCATAATGACTTTAAGACACTTCAGAGGTTCAATATTTATGCAAACAATGGGAGGAGGCATCCAAGATCTTTATTTTCAGAAGGCGGAATTTCAGAATTACATTTGAATATTATCCTACGATATCAGTTGTACTTTTTGCATGGGGATCAAGTCAGTTGCCTCTTTCCCATACCAATTGAGGTTACCATGAAGGAGTCTCTTTCTCTACCTCTCCCTGTGCTTGAGGCACAGTGACCACCAGTCATCTCTCTCTCTGATGAGAGAGCAGCCTCATAGACTGCCAGGACAAGGGCAACTTTTACCTGGAAATGAGATTATCTCACCCAGCTGCAGCTTACTGTTTGGATATCTTTTCACATTTATCATCACAGTTGTTTGAAATGAATTTATTTCCTTCAGCTTTGGCCAAATCTTTATTAGACCAATTACATCCTCTTTCCCACCTCAACTAGAATATTTCCAAACTTTTTTCTAATGCGCCTCTTGAGTAAAAGGTTTGTAAGCAGTGGGGAAAATCAGGGGAATAGGATTAAATCGATAACAATTCAGAGAATTCAAATCAGCATGGAGGCGAGATAGTCTTCTTCTACATAGCATAATTCTGTGATTCAAAATTTTCATTATTAAATACGCAGTTTGGAGATACAGAATGATTCTTATTATTGCAAAATACATATTCTTAATTCTAAGACTGACTCCCTCATTATACATAATTTCTGTGTTTATTTTGTATTGAATTCTAACACACAAGAAGCAGTCATTTTGATTACTCTGGCTCTCAGAAAGAGCTATTAATTTGTCCCAGTGTCTTGGCCTCTATCCTGAGGTCTGCAAATGTTTCCTTTTTAAGAAGCGATTCAATTTCCTTCCAAAAATTACAATAAATTCCAACACTCCTTTCAGGCAATGTATTCCAGAATTTCATACTCACTACTAAGTATGACATTTCTTTCAAGAACTAAAATTTGCCTTAATATGCTAATTTATTATGAATGCAACAAAATACCCAGGAGTGAGGATTGCAGTGCATTGTCGTATTCATGAATTACTAAAACATGATCAAATTTACAGTCTATTGAAAGTAACTGAAGAAAAATATCTTAAAATCAATTTAATTCCTGACCAGGGATAATGCCACACAGAATGGCACAGACCTCGCAGATCTAAGTTTCAATGTTCGTTACAGTCAATATTAACAAGGAACAAGACTACTCGCGGGCCTGGGAGATTGCTCCTTTCTGCATTAAGGTCATGGCTGATCCGACTTTAACCTCAATGTTACATTCCTATATACCGACTTTAACCTCAATGTTACATTCCTGTATACCCACAAAAATCTTGAATGCCATTAGCAGTCCAGAATCTATCAACCTCTGCCTCAAAAATATTTAAAGATTCTGTATCGGTTGAGGAACCAAATTCCAAAGACTCTCAAACCCTAACGTTTTTCCTTCATCATTGTCTGAAATGGGCACCCTGTTATTTTAAACAATGACTCCCAGCACTAGTTTTTGCACACAAGTAACCATCCTTTACAATACAATATAAAATAAAAACATAAATGATACACGATTAAAGCGTTCAAGTGCTGGAATTATGAATAAATGTTTCAGAATAATAAGGATCATTCCTAAACCTCCATCCGTAATAAAAATTTTGGATCAAAGAATGGTGCTATGTAGAAAGGTCTATACAGTCTGTTACGCAGTATTTCACTCTTCAGCTTTTTGAAGTGCTATCAATTCAAAATCCACTCAGTCAAGCCCCCTCAGCATCTCCCAGGTTTCAATTAAGTCACCTCTGACTCTCTTAAACTCCAGGAAGTATAGGCACAGCCTGTCTAATCATTCCTCAGAAGGCAATCCATTTGTTCCAGTAAATCCTCTCTGAACTGATTCCATAGCATTAACATTCTTTCGCAAGTACAATGACCAATAATGTGCACAGTACTCCAAATGTAGTCATACTAATGCCTTGTGTAACTGCAGCATAGTTTCCCTACTCTTGCATTCAATTTCCCTCATCATAACAGGTGTCACGGTGGCTCAGTGGTTAGCACTGCTGCCTCACAGCAGTTCAATTCCTGGCTCGGGCAACAGTCCGTGTGGAGTTTGCACATTCTCCCTGTGTCTGCGTGGGTTTCCTCCGGGTACGCCAGTTTCCTTCCACAGTCACAAAAAAGTGCAGGTCAGGTGAATTGGCCATGCTAAATTGCCGATAGTGTTAGGTGGATTAGTCATGGGTAAATGTAGGGGAGTGGGTGGGTTGCTCTTCGGAGGGTCGGTGTGGACTTGTTGGGCTGAAGGGCCTGCTTCCAGCACTGTAGGGAATCTAATATAATCATAAAACACAACATTCTATTAACTTTCCTGATTACTTGCTGTACCTGCTTGATGAAAGTGAGAACTGCAGATGCTGGAGATCAGAGTCCAGATTAGAGTGGTGCTGGAAAATCACAGCAGGTCAGGCAGCATCCGAGGAGCAGGAAAATCAATGTTTCGGGCAAAAGTGCTGTACCTGTTTGCCAATCTTCCGTGATTCATGCACAAGGACACCCACATCCCTCTGCGTCTCAGAACTCGGGAACCTCTCACCATTTAGGTAATATGCTTTTTATTCTTTCTGCCAAAATGACCAATTTCACACTTTCTCACATTCTACTCTAATTGACAGATCTTTGCCCATTCACTTAACATGTCCGTATCCTTATGTCCTCTTCAAAAGAAAACTAGAAAAGTCTTGAAATCACCTTGCACGTCAGTTACAAACAGCAGAGGTGTAGCATCCCAAATAGTAATCTCCCATCACAAATGCAACATTGAAAGTGCAATCAGTTCACCTACTTGGCATGTGTGTCTACGCAAAGTCAAAACAAAATTACCGCTTTCCATGACATATGTTATAGCTCAGCTATGAAAATCTCAGGGTTTAAGGATGACAAAGCAAAATTGAATGCAATCATGTGTTGCCAAATAGAAGTGATTGTTCTATACAAGTAGGTGGCATGGTGGCCCAGTGGTTAGCACTGCTGCCTCACAGTGCCAGAGACCCGGATTCAATTCCTGCCTCGGGCAACTGTTTGTGTGGAGTTTGTACGTTCTCTCCGTGTCTGCGTGGGCTTGCTCCAGTTTCTTCCCACAGTCCAAAGATGTGCAGGTTAGGTGAATTGGCCATGCTAAGTTACATTACATTACATTACATTATGGGTGGCACGGTGGCACAGTGGTTAGTACTGCTGCCTCACAGCGCCAGAGACCCGGGTTCATTTCCCGCCTCAGGCGACTGACTGTGTGGAGTTTGCACATTCTCCCCGTGTCTGCGTGGGTTTCCTCCGGGTACCCGGTTTCCTCCCACAGTCCAAAAATGTGCAGGTTAGGTGAATTGGCCATGCTAAATTGCCCGCAGTGTTAGGGGCAGGGGTAAATGTAGGGGAATGGGTCTGGGTGGGTTGCGCTTTGGAGGGTCGTTGTGGACTTGTTGGGCCACAGGGCCTGTTTCCACACTGTAAGTAATCTAATCTAAATTGCCCTTAGTGTTAGATTTATTAGTCAGGGGTGAATATAGCGGAATGGGTCTGGGTGGGTTGCTCTTCGGAGGGTCGGTATGGACTTGTGGGGCCTAAGGACCTGTTTCCAAACTATAGGGAATCCAATCTAATAATCTCTTAAACAACTGCTAAATTAAGGCTGAAAAATGTGTTGCTGGAAAAGCGCAGCAGGTCAGGCAGCATCCAAGGAGCAGGAGAATCGACGTTTCGGGCATAAGCCCTTTTTCAGGAAGGGCTATTGCCCGAAACGTCGATTCTCCTGCTCCTTGGATGCTGCCTGACCTCCTGCGCTTTTCCAGCAACACATTTTTCAGCTCTGATCTCCAGCATCTGCAGTCCTCACTTTCTCCTAACTGCTAAATTAATTAATAGTTCATCTCTTTCTTTTATGATTTGCAAGAAGTGGGACTGATCCAGACTAATTTTGGATTTAGTTAATTTAGTTCATTCAAATCGCTAGGTAATTTCATTTTTACACTTTTCCTTCACACTGCCAGTTCATACATTGATGAATGCCAATTACTCGTTCATTAATTTACTTATGCAAATCTATCGTTATCATTTGTGCTGTAAAGATTTGTCAAATCTGAAGGCACTTAACTTAAACTCAAATCAGAAATGAGTTGGAACTCTAATTGTAATGACAAAACGGACAAAAGACAATATAGATGCACCATTTCATATTATGAGAAAAGGAAATTGGAACCAAATAGCTTTATTGCAAGTTCATGTGTTGCAACTGATATTGCTTCTTGTGTACTCAACTAATAGCTCAATCTTTCACTAGTGTTCTAAAGTCACAAAAGGGCTTTGAAGGAACAGAAACAAATTTTCATACTTGTGTTTACATTACATTTTGATATCAATCACTTCAATATAGAAGAGGGTCTCAATTACTCACTTAAATATTGATGTCCTTGGCCCTTTCTTCCCTTTTTAAAGAATACAGGGTATTAGCCAATTACCCTGTTGACTGATCTTCTGACAAAATTAGCTTCCAAATGCCCATAAGAACATGACATCCTTCTATGAATCTAACATGCTCTCCCTGGAGTCCAATTTAATTGGTTTTCAATGAAAAGGGCATGTGCCTTGCTGACTGGAGAGTTAATTGCAACTCCAATTGAAAATGGCCACAAGTCACATTGCATTAGACTCTGGAAAATTCAATAGTAAAACTGAAAATGCTCCATTAAATTCTCAATTCTTCTGAAATATGTGCATGTTCTTTAGATTTGAATTTAATACCAAAAATGAGCAAGATTTCCACTGATCAGCCATTAAAAAGTATCTTCGCCTATTTAAGAAAAATCTCAAGTTAAAATATTCTGAACCAGGTATGAAGTACTTGCTCCCTGTGTGGATGAGGAAAAAGGCTGCGGGGTTGATGAGCCAGCTGACCACTGCACCATGGTACAGGAGGCTATTCAAGAGGGGGGTGGGGGAGCAAAAAGACAAGTGGTAGTTATAAGGGATTCTATAATTAGGGGGACAGATAGTATCCCTTGCAAGACGGATCAGGAGTCCCGCATGGTGTGCTGTCTTTCCCGGTACCAGGGTGCAGTACATCTCTGACCGGCTTGAAAGGATAATGGAGGGGGAGGGAGAGGATTCAGTTGCTGTGATCCAGGTAGGGACAAACAACTTAGGCAAGGCTAAGATGGAGGACCTGTTTGAGGATTATTAAGCACTTGGAATGAAATTAAGGAACAGGCCCTCAAGGGTTATAATCTCCGGATTACTACCTGAGCCATGTGCAAATTGGTTTAAGGACAAAAAAATTAGGGAAGTAAGTATGTGGCTAAGGTAATGGTGTGGGAAAGAGGGGTTCCATTTCATGAGGCATTAGCATCACTTTTGGAAACGGAGGGATTTGTACCGAGGGGATGGTCTCCACCTGAACTGATCTGGAATCAGTGTTCCAATGAAAAGGATAAATAGGGTGGTCACTCGGATTTTAAACCAGTGAGTCGGGGGAAGGGAAGGGGAAAACGACAGGAAGTATGATGCTAAATAAAAAGGCAAACAGCAGGTTAGCATGTGTGCAGGAAGGTTTAACTACAAGGCAGACTGTGAAAGAAGTGAAAAGGAAGAATAGCTTAGGAGATTTTATTAGAGATGTTGGAAATCGTGAGAGTACAAAAACTAGCAAAAGGGCACTTTACCTGAATGCTCGTAGCATTTGTAACAAGGCTGATGAGTTAACTGCACAAATCAGGCAAATGAATATGATTTGGTAGCCATCAAGGAGATATGGTTATAGGATGTCCAGAGTTAAATATCCAGAGGTATCAGACTATTCAGAAGGACAGACAGGAAGATAAGGGATATGGTATAGCTCTGATATTCAAGGACAACATCAGGGCAGTGCTGAGAGATGGTATAACTTCTACGGACAATAAGGTTGAATCCATTTGGATGGAAGTTAGAAATTCTAAGAAGAAAATCACTGATAGGCATAGTCTATAGGCCACCAAATAATTATATCACATTGGGGTGAGCAATAAATAAAGAAATAACTGATGCCTGTGAAAATGGTATGGCAATTATAATGGGGGATTGTAATGTACATGTCAATTGGTCAAACAGGGTCAGTCAAGGTGGCTTTGAGGAGAAATTCATTGAGTTTATCCGCGATAATTTTCTTGAACAGTATGTAATGGAATGATGAGGGAGCAAGCTATCCTAGATCTGGTCCTGTGTAATGACACAGGAATAATTAATGACGTCATAGTTAGGGATCCTCTTGGAAGGAGTGATCATAGTATGGTTGACTTTAGAATACAGATGGAGAGGGTGAAGATAAAATCCACAAAATCTTGTGCTTAAACAAGGGCGACTATGGGAGGAGTTGGCTAAAATAGACTGGAAGCAAAGACTTTGTGGTGGGACAGTTGGTGAACAGTGGAGGCCCTCCAAAGCAATTTTTCAAAGTGGTCAGCAAGAAGTATATTCCAGTGAAAAGGAAGGACTGCAAGAAAAGGAGTAATCTGCCATGGGTGTCTAAGGAAATAAGGGAGGCTATCAAATTGAAAGAGAAGGCATACAAAGTGGCCAAAATCAGCAGGAAACTAGAAGACTGGGAAAATTTTAAAGGTCAACAGAAAAGAGCTATATAGAAAAGTAAGATAGAAAATGAGAAAAAAAAACTAGCATGGAATAAAAAGACAGGTAGCAAATGTTTCTATAAATATATAAAAGAAAAAAAGAGTGGCTAAAGTAAATGTTGGTCCTCCAGAGGATGAGAAGGGGCATTTAGTCATGGGACATGACGAAATGGCCAAGGCATTGAACAGGTGTTTTGTTTTGGTCTTCACAGTCATGGAGGACACAAATAACATGCCAGTAGTTGACAAAGAGACAAACGTAAGTGAGGATCTGCAAACAATCATGATCACAAAAGAGCTAGTGTTGGGCAAGCTAATGGAACTAAAGATAGACCAGTCTCCTGGTCCTGATGGACTGCATCCCAGGGTCCTGAAAGAGATGGCAGGAGAAATAGCAAGTGCACTGGAGGTAATTTTCCAAAGTTCGCTGGATTCTGGGCAGTTGCACCAGATTGGAAAACAGCAAATATGATGCTATTTAAAAAGATGTGGAATTATAGATTGGTTAGTTTAACTTCTGTATTAGGGAAGATGCTTGAGTCTATTATCAAGGGAGATACAACAAGGCATCCAGGTAGAAATTGTCCCATTGGGCAAACACAGCATGGGTTCATGAGGGACAGGTCATGTTTAACTAATTTTTTGGAATTCTATGAAGATATTAAAAACACAGTGGACAATGGGGAACCAGTAAATATGGTGTACCTAGATTTCCAAAAGGCTGCACAAGAGGCTGCTGCATTAGATAAAGATGCATGGCCTTATGGGTAAAGTATTCGCATGGATAAAGGATTGGTAAACTAATGGGAAGCAATGAGTGGGGATAAATGAGTGCTAATCTGGTTGGCAATCAGTGACTAGTGGCATGCCTCAGGGATCAGTGTTGGAACCATAATTATTCACAATTTATACAGATGACTTGGAGTTTGGGACCATGTGTAGTGTGTCAAAGTTTGCAGATGATACTAAGATGAGTAGCAGAGCAAAATGTACAGAGGACTGTGAAACTCTGCAGAGAAACATAGACACTTTAAGTGAATGGGTAAAGGTCTGGCAGATGGAATACAATGTTAATAAATGTGGAGTCATCTATTTCGGTAGGAATGATAGTAAAAAGGGGTATTACTTGAATGGTAAAAAGTTGCTGCATGCTGGAATGCAGAGGGACCTGGGGGTACAACAGGTAATTAGGAAGGCAACTGGAATTTTGTCCTTCATTGCTAAATGGACTGAGTTTAAAAGCAGGAAGGTTATGTTGCAGCTGTATAGTGTGCTGGTGACCCAACATCTGGAGTACTATGTGCAGTTTTGGTCTCCTTACCTGAGAAAGGATATACTGGCACTACACGTGATGCAGAGGAGGTTTGTTAGGTTGATTCCAGAGTTGAGGGGGTTGCCTTGTGAGGAGAGACTGAGCAGACTGGGATTATATTCATTGGAATTCAGAAGAATGAGGGGGATCATATAGAAAGATATAAAATTACCAAGGGAATGGATAGGATAGACATAGAGATGATGTTTCCACAGGCAGCTGAAACTAGGACAAGAGGGCATAGCCTCAAAATTAGGGGCAGCAGATTTCGGATTGAATTGAAAAAGAACTTCTTCACCAAGATGGCTGCGAATCAATGGAATTCCCTGCCCAGTGAAGTAGTTGGTGCTACTTCAGTAAATGTTTTTAAAGCTAAGATAAATGATTTTTGAGCAATAAAGGAACTAAGGGTTACAGTGAAAGGGTGGGTAAGTGGAACAGACCACGAAAAGATCAGCTATGATCGTATTGAATGGTGAAGCTGGCTCAAAGAGCCAGATGGCCTATTCCTGCTCCTAGTTCTTATAAATTCTTATAAATCTTGAAATTCCAGTCCCATAAATGGAACTGCAGGTGACATCTACTGGGGAAGTTTATCCACTGACTTACTCAGAAGAAAAAAACTGTCTATATTTTCAGCCTAGTTTCACCACAAACTGCATTTTCTTTAAATAGCATACAACCTTAAGAGGAAGATCACATATCCCCCAAACTACACAGGGAATTAGATATTTCAATGAGCTCCTCAAATAGTTAAGCATCACACAACATTAACACACTTAGTGTTGGTCTCATGATCACCTCGTGGGAAACAAGAGGTTCTCATGTTAACTTTGAGTTTTTTACTATAACAATTTGATTTAATGTCTGAGAAGTGAAGAAACTGAGAAAGATAAAGTCATTTTAATTATCAGATATGACTGAATAAGTTCAATTGCAATTTGGATAAATATGAGGTGCTGCATTTTGGTAAGGCAATACAGGGAAGGATGTAATGGTAGGGTCCTGGGGAGTGTTGCCAAACAAAGAGACTTTTGGGTGAAGGTACACAGTTCCTTGAAGCTGGGGTCACAGGTAGTCAGGATGGTGAAAGTGGTGTTTTGTACACTTGCCTTTTTTGGTCAGCATCTTGAGATTAGGAGTTGGGATGTCATGTTGTGGCTGTACAGACATTGGCTCATCCATTTTTGGAATACTGCATTCAATTCTGGTCTCCCTGTTATAGAGAGCATGTCGTTCAACTTGAAAGGCTCCAGAAAAAAAAATTACAAGGATGTTGCTCGGGCTAGGGGGTTTGAGCTACAGGGAGAGGCTGAACAGGCCATAGAGGCTTATAAAATAATGAGAGGCATGGATAGGGTGAATTGACAAAGTCCTTTTCCCAGAGTAGGGTGCCCAAACCTAAAGGGCACAGGTTTAAAGTGAGCGACGACAGATTTAAAAGAGACCTAAGAAGTACCACTTTACAACTCACTTCATTGTATCTGTTGAGGATCGGTTTTACTGGTAGTGCTATAATTTGGTTATCTCTGTTCAATGTTGTCTTTTTCAGCCTCTTTGTAGTGTTGACTGCTTCATTACAATGGTCGAATGCACACTGCAATAGGCTCTTTTGCTCCATGCTGTCTCATATGTTGTGACAACTGTTTCAATATTGTGCAGTAATATAATTGAAAATCATCACAAACATTTGATTTGATTTTGACCGACAGTTAAAAGTAAAGGAATTGGTAGATACTTAAATCTATGGTACATTAACACCTGCTGAAACAGCCAAATACAATACTAACAACAATTCTACTGCAGAGGAGACAGGCAAAAACATGTCCCTGAAGATTATAATTGATTATAGTAAGTTATACAAAAATGAATTAATCCTGTACATCAAGAACAGATACAAATGCCCAGATTATTGTTACCACATCAAAGAGGCCTCATTGACATGGTGAAAATAGCAGATGTCTTCAGAAATCCTACCTCCTTCCTGCAAATGTGGCATTCCCCACTTTAACAGTGGCAGTAATGGGGGTGCCTCAGGATTCACATGTTCAATTTATAGAGATAGATAGTCATTTCAGTCATCAGCTGCCTCGACTCTTCCATGATTTTGGTTATGCAACTGTCTGAAAATGCACAATCGCAGGTTAGACCAGGTAAGGGAAGTGAATGCTCTAGATTCATTTGAACATTCAGGGTATCATTTGAAGGGGTAAGATTCCCCTTTGGATTTGGTCACAGAACCATTTGAGTGATGTAAACTGCCCTTTGGTGGAAGCCCAGCTCCCTTGTAAAGAGGTATGGTACTTCAGTACTGTTAAAGGACATATGCTTGTGCATAGAGAACTCAAGCAACCACTGGAATTGTCAAGCTGTCAAAGGGATCTGTAAGGACAATGAGACATTTTAAAAAGTCCATATTTCTGAATCTTTGAAACATTAGCCTGTTGGCATTAATCTGAAGATTCCCATCATGGCTGATTTCATTGAGGCCTTTCATCTCTAGGCAACTGCTAGTGGTTTTAGGCTCTTCGATATGGGACTGTAAATCCTAATGCTTGTTGAAATTTCATGAAATGTTTGTTTTCATAAAGCTTTGATGATGTTAAAGACTGCAAATGTAGTAAATGTGCTTTTTAAAAATGAATTAAGAGCATTTTTCTCAATATTGTATGCTTGGTGATACTTCTATTAATTAATTAAAAAATTTTCTTCTTCTCAGCTAATCATGGGTCCTGAGGTCTGCCCACGATGGACACGAGACAAGTTTGCATTGTAGGTGAAAAGGCAAATGGTGGCAACTGGGAGGCATTATTTGGTAAAGTTTGCATGAAGTTGATATTGGAAGTGCAACAGGGCAAGGGTGGGCACAAGAAATTAATGTAAAATTTTGATAACACTGCAGGAGTGGGCGGCACAGTAGTTAGCACTGCTGCCTCACAGCGTCAAAGACCCGGGTTGAATTCCCGCCTTGGGCAACTGTCTGTGTAGAGTTTGCACATTCTCCCCGTGTCTGCATGGGTTTCCTCCCACAGTCCAGGTGAATTGGCCATGCTAAATAGCCCGTAGTGTTAGGTGAAGGGGTAAATGTAGGGGAATGGGTCTGGGTGGATTGCTCTTCGGATGGTAGGTGTCGAATTGTTGGGCCGAAGGGCCTGTTTCCACACTGCAAGTAATGTAATCTAATCAGGAGTATAATATTGACCTGAAGTAACAGTCTATGATTTAACTTTAGTTATCTTATGAAATAGTCTCTATACAGGTTGATTGGAATTTCTGCTAGTATGGAAATTAACAGAGCAATTGTTTGTGAGGAACTGGTCTTTCCTGCTTAATGACCTAACAGATGCTGATGATCAAGTGCAGAGTGAAGCCAAGGAAATGAATGAGACCAGTTGGTGGGACAATCATAGAGATTGGGGTTTGAATATACAGCTCCATCCCTATCATGCCCAATGTGCCAGTGATAATCTAATGTGTCATGGTCACCACATTGGTAGTTCTGCTGTGGGACATGTGACATGCCTTAAGATTGAAATGAAATATTTCAGGTTCTGGAGCAAGGATTGTAAAAAGGGAATAAGTATGGTTGCATTTCATTAAATCTTTGAGATGCTGAGGAAGGTTCTATGATTTGGAAAGGTGGAATACATAGAAATTCATCTAAAACCTGCTGTGTTCGCTGTAATGAAATTAAATAAGAAAAAAAAAACACAAAGTCTGGTGATGACTGAATGATTAGAAAAGTAACTGGCTTTAAAATATTTATATCTTTTGCAGAAGAAATGCATCTATTTGTACACATCAAATATTGCAACTCAGCAGCCATAGACTGAACTGTCCGAGTTACTGTAAAAGCTTAAGTTCTGTTTGAAATAGAGGGAGTCAGATGTAACAATGCAGACTATTATTACCTGAATTTGTGATTACCATACACTCATGCTGTGTAAGTTTAATTTGGTTGATTGGATGACATAAAGGTGTTCAACAGTGAGCACAAGCTGACGTTTTCTGATAACGTTCATTGAGAGCAAGAGATGAGTCTTTTTCCAAGGAGACACAAGAGCAGGTCCTAATGAATGAATTAATCAAAGCATCATGGTAAACCTAACGTGTTTGTGAAATGTGCCTGTGGTTAATCTGATCATTTGCTCGAGGTTGGATAGTGTCAACAGCATAAATGCATCGCCTCTTTGAATGGAGAGAGAATTTTTAAAAATCCTTGCCTCACAGCAAAATGAGCAAGCTCAGCAAGACGTCTGATCAACAGCTAGAAATCAAGGCAGTGCATGCTGATTGTTTGTTCTGATCTGATCTATGGATAAGTCCACATGAAAAGGGTTCACTTGTGACTGTAACCAATTTATGGATAAGAGTTTAGGCATTTGGTTTTGTTTTTCCTATACTTTGTGTTAGTAAAGAACATTGGGTACCCTGAGGTTAGAACTGCTTTGGGTTGTTGATATCCAAAGTAAACTCAACAGACCAAGCCAAGTGGGAACAAAAGCAGACAACATGAAAACATGAAACAACATGATGACCCTGTCTTGAATTCCCTCTCTATATGAGACCAAAACTGTACAAAAAAAGCTGCTGCAATGACCTTAGCAATATCCTATACATTCGGAGCAAGTCTTCCCAACTTTTATACTCCATACCCTCTGTAATACGGTCAACATTCCCATTTGCCTTCCACTTGCTGTAATTGCACACACCCTGTGTGTGAACAGCCAACTCTCACTGTGTCTCAGCAATCTCTCACTCTTTTACGAATAACCTGATTCTCTATTTTTCCCACCAAGGTGGACAACTTCATTATCCCCTACTTTATAGTAATTTTGACAATATTTTGCTAACTCTGCCTGTTTACAAACTTTGTAAACAGTTATTACAAGTTTACACCTACGAATGATTTCTAGTTTATGCAAATAGAAATTGCTGGAAAAATGCTGCAGATCTGGCAACATCTGCAGACAGAAAGTAACGTTAACATTTTGGGTTGAGTGACGCTTCGTCAGAAGGGTGTTGTGTTTTTGTTTCTGATTTCTAACATCTGCAGTTTTATTCAGTTTTTGTTTACAAAGCAAAACAATTTCCCCTCAAGGGAACTAAAATAATTTACTATTTTACACAGAATAGATGTTTGAACGAGAACCTCTATTAGTATTAAAATTAAAGTCATATCAGCCAAGCCAATACAAATTAACGAGAAACAAAAGTGGCACAATGTGTCTGGTCATTGATTGTTGTATGTAAGCTTCAAAAATGGTTCATGTAATTGCCACCAATATAGATCGATAAAATAACGTTGGATGCATTATTCATGCAGCTTTGTGAAATATTTGTCATAAAGGTCATTTCTCTCTCAACTTCCAAACATTACTAGTCATCCTCAAATTCATTAAAAGGCTATTCTGACAGGTGCAGTTGCTTCAATTGGAACAATGCAGTAAGAGTGAGCCTGTAGTCTGCCAATTTGTCCAGATTTGTTTTGTCAATCTTTACAGATACTCAAAAATGCATGCCACTATAAGCTCTGTAAATCAGGTCCGAGTAAAGGAAACTTGATTCCAAAAGCCACTTTCAAAGGTATTAAAATATCAAAGAAATAATCAAATGTGGCAAATACTTTTAGTGACAAAAATAGAAATTGCTGGATAAGCTCATCAGGCCTGGCAGCATCTGTGGAGAGAAATCAGAGTTAACATTTCCGGTCAAGGGACCTGAAACATTAGCTCTGATTTCTCTTCACAGATGCTGCCAGACCTGCTGAGCTTATTCAGCAATTTCTATTTTTGCTTCTGATTTACAGCATCCGCAGTTCTTTTGATTTTTATATAGTATATTTAAGATTAGAGATAGGAAATCTGATCATGAGCGACAGCACATCGGAAACACAAGGACAGAAAATGGAAATAGCCAAAACTGAGAAGCAAAACTGAGTGGGCGGCACGGTGGCACAGCAGTTAGCACTGCTGCCTCACAGCGCCAGAGACCCGGGTTCAATTCCAGCCTCAGGCGACTGACTGTGTGGAGTTTGCACATTCTCCCCGTGTCTGCGTGGGTTTCCTCTGGGTGCTCCGGTTTCCTCCCACAGTCCAAAGATGTGCAGGTCAGGTGCATTGGCCATGCTAAATTGCCCGTAGTGTTAGGTAGGGGTAAAATGTAGGGGTATGGGTGGGTTGCGCTTCGTCGGGTCGGTGTGGACTTGTTGGGCCGAAGGGCCTAATTCCACACTGTAAGTAATCTAAAAAAAATTCATACTCTGAAAAAGGGCTGGTTGTAAAGACATTAAACATTACAGTAAATTATGAAGATTGGATTACAGACTTAATTATAAAGATTGGAGTACAGACAAGAAATCAAAACTGAGACAAAACTTAAAAATGTGGCCTCAGCGGCACCCGATGTGGCCTCCTCTACATTGGGGAGACAGGCCGCCTACTTGCGGAACGTTTCAGAGAACACCTCTGGGACACCCGCGCCAACCAACCCAACTGCCCTGTGGCTGCACACTTTAACTCCCCCTCCCACTCCGCCAAGGGCATGCAGGTCTTTGGCCTCCTCCATCGCCAGGCCATGGCAACACGACACCTGGAGGAAGAGCGCCTCATCTTCCACTTAGGAACCCTCCAACCACAAGGGATGAATGCAGATTTCTCCAGCTTCCTCATTTCCCCTCCCCCCACCTTATCTCAGTCCCAACCCTCGGACT
>NC_057739.1:15113323-15143957 GCF_004010195.1 Chiloscyllium plagiosum | reverse complement strand
TCATTCCTGAAGAAGGGCTTATGCCCGAAACGTCGATTCTCCTGCTCCTTAGATGCTGCCTGACCTGCTGCGCTTTTCCAGCAACACATTTTTCAGCTCTGATCTCCAGCATCTGCAGTCCTCACTTTCTCTCAGCTAACAAAACAAAATATCAATGATGCAAATATCCCAGAGACCTGGAGTCATCCAGAGGGCTGAAAGAGAGCACTTTTGAATAAATTGTGTCCCTTTTTCTGGGACAGAGCACATGCTCAATGTAATAGGAGCCAGCGATCCAGACATTCCTCTTTTTCTTGTCCCTTTATAGAAAAGCAACATGTTGGTCTATTCACCTGCAAACTCCTCTGAGATCCTTTAATCAATCTCAACTTAACTTGGTGGCTTGATATCTTGGATTATGAGGCTGACACTGTTAGCTACCACGTAATATTCTTACCCCTGCCCATTTAAACTGGTTCAGTTCCACCAATAACTCTAGATTAGATTCCCTACAGTGTGGAAACAGGCCCTTCGGCCCAACAAGTCCACACCGACTCTCTGAAGAGTAACCCATTCCCCTTCCGACTAATGCACCTATCCCTATGGGCAATTTAGCATAGCCAATTCACCTGACCTGCACATCTTTGGATTGTGGGAGGAAATCCACGCAGACACGGGGAGAATGTGCACACTCCACACAGACAGTTGCCCAAGGCTGGAATTGAACCTGGAATCCTGACGCTGTGAGCCACCATGCCACCTCATAACAGTAATGATTTTCCAGAAGCTCCTGGCGGCAATGCAACAGCCTGCAACAGAGCAGATACACTCAATACAGATGGCACACTGCCCCATCATTTGCCTTCTTAGCCCTTGTGTGATTAACATCCTGACTCTGATCACCATGAATGGGAACTGAACTGGAATTGGAGCTGCTGTTAATTTAGGAATCCCTGAGCCAGGACCATCCCCCTTGACATGACTAAGGACCAGCAGTAGTATGAGCCTAGTATCTCTGGCTTAAGGCCAAAATGGCAACACAACGCAATGCAAGACAGAGATTTTGTGAGCATCCAGGTAGGTTTAGAGTGAATGAGTGCTATGAGAACAAGTGAAGAGTCTAAATATGCAGACTGGTCCAATCCATGGGTGTGTGTCGCTGAGTGGACCTTTGCTGCAGTGTAACAATGATTTTGTCTGAGGTGCAGTACTGAAGTGCAGAAGCATCAGTGGGTGGATTGGAGATGTACCATGTGGGTATTTAGAGACTGGTATATCAGATGCTAATGACTGTGGATTTGGGATGCATGCCCATGCAGTGTACCTGGAGGTCATTCGGAGCAAGCAATAAGTCGAATCTAACAATGCTCCCTCTAATTTCCTTACTGAGATTTCCTGACATAAAGATTGTCTGTTATATTTGCTAAGATGGGAGGGTGAACATTAATGAGATGTTTTGGGCTGTTAACAAGGCACTTCAGCTGTAATAACTGTCAATTAGACACTCAGTGCTGCTGAGCAAGAATTTCACCATGCTGCTTGTGAAAAGCATAAGGGATGGAATGAGATAATCCCAGTATTGAGATAGGCCTCACCACAGTTGTCATCCAACTCTGACACATACACCTCACAGTATTCGCAGTATAGTTTCACAGTATTTCCAAACATTAAATATAGAAGCAGAAATACTGATCATGTGGAATGGCTGGATTAGCTCCAAAAACTAATAAACTATAATAAAACAAAGAACTGCAGACGCTCAAGGTATAAAACATTTTTTAAAAATTGCTGGAAGAACTCAGCAGGTCTGGCAGCATCTGTGGAGAGAAAGCAGAGTTAATAATTCAAGTTCAAAAATGATGACGAGTCACTTTATCACAATTTATTAATGAAACAGGTTGCCCTATTATCCTGGGCGAAAGTACCCTATTATCCTGTTGAGAAACAACAATATCCTTGATTTAGCAATGGAACAAGATTACTAATGAATAAAGTAATACCTCATGTTTTAAAAGTTACAATCATGTAAGAAAAATACAACAAAATTTTCAATGATTCAGTCAAACTACCCTTTCAATTCAAGAGACTGCAATTTCCAATCTGTTTGCTTTGCGATGCTAATCAACATATCATAAAGTCAAATCCTCAAAGTGAGCAGCCTTCTGAAATGACCTCATCTTTCACTTTCTCACTTCTATGTTGGATGCTCAAGAGGGCAATTACCAGGAAATCTCTACATTACCTCAAAAAGCACAAAGTCTAACATGATCTACCCTGAGATATTTAAAGTTCCAACAAATGTTGAAAGGGCAGAGAGGAATGCTACAGATATTGTTTTGTAGCTGATGAAATTTTGGAGTATTAACAAAAATAGAGCAAAGTAGATCTAAGTTTTGTTCCTGTGTATTTTTAGAGTGACATTGAGGATGTTGAGAATGATTAACAGAAATTATATTGTATAAATTATAAATTGAATTAAACTAGATTTGAGCTAAGTAGAGTAAATTAAATTCATTGGGATTTTTTGTCACACAATGATTTTGAATCAAATTCTGTGTAAATGTATTTATTTATTTGATATTTGAGATTAAAATAGTTAATTAAAATAATTGTGGAATTATTGACTTAAATCTGTTGAATGTAAGAAATGATTCAAATAAGTTATTTCATAGAAACATTTTTGCAGCTGGTTTTCAGCTTTAATACTGATCTCATTCAGTTCATGTGCCTGTGGGGTGAATATCTAGCTTATTGCTTCATTAAAATAAAGCATTTCCTTCCCTTTATTTCCCGGATTTGGGATAGTAGCCCAGCTTGTATAACATAGGTAGAAGACTGTTGCCACTCAATTTAATGTAGCTTGCTATTATGAAAACCATGCAGGCGTGAATCATAAGTGGAGATATCATCATCAGACGAACAAAACGGAGTTGCAATGACAAGCATGAAAGAATTCTGTTCGCAACAGAACTTTAACAAACAAGAATGGACTATAATTCAAGAAACAAAATGAACATCACTAAGTAGCCCTCCCAGCATTTTGACACAACACAAATTGATGGAAAACAACAAAATAAATACTTGCATTTGTCCTTTCCTATTTCTACATGGTTTGCTTAAAGAACAGCATGAATAGCGATGTGCTGATCCTCTATTGAGTAAAGGCTTTATAACTCACTGGTTTAATCATTCACCATCTGTCAGTTCTCCACTCATGGCACCGCACAGTTCTGTTCCCCACTGTAAAAAGTGAACCTTAGACAAGTTTTGACAGATCAATTCAATTGTACAGTCAGAGCATCGTACACTATAAATGGTCCTTAGGAAGACAACAAAATGGAAAAAAACTCACCAATATATAAAAGTCACACACCTGCTTGAGGCCCAACTTGACACTTAATTTGAACCCTGTTTATATAGGTGACATTTTTCTTGGCAGCTTAGGTGAAGCAGACTTTCTCCAGATCCACAATGAAGTGCGTGAAATAAATCAAAATGTGGGAGATTAAAATGCTTCAATCCCGCGCCTCCTTAATGGAGGGGACCTAAAAGCACTTCAGGAAAGTCTTGCGCAATATTCTTAATGGTCAATATATCTATTCTCCTGAAGAGGTTTGGGGAATGTCAAAAACAAAGCAAAAAGAACTCTAATTGATTTGGCAATACAAACATGATGCGGTGTGAGGAGGGTGAAAGTACTTCAGAAATACAATATCAGGCGATGTTGAGAGAATAACACACTGTACAAATTTTATACAAGCACCTAATAAACTAAAATGTCAAAAACTAAATCTGGAACATGTGACAAAATTAGAATCCCATAATTTCATTCAGGAATTCCATATCTTCAGGAAATATATGTAATTCTAATTACTGGTCTGAGTGAGAGGGCAGAAGTGTTACAGTAGCAGTGAATGACAACATCTTCAGCTTCACTATTTGAGGATTTACACACAACTCTAGCCATCTGCTAAATTCTGAAGTTGCAGGCACTTTCAGAGGGGAAACAGCAACAAATATAGACAATCTGTTGCCAAACACCTCAAAAATCTGGCCCTTCACAGAAATGTCTACCATAATTAATCTCAGGAAACTCCTTCACTTTTCTCCAATACCTTCTTGTCCTAACTTTGTCTCAATTGTATATTTTTATAATTTCTGTAATTAAAATTAAAATGGCACTGAACTTACACAAAGCTCACTGTATTTTCATAAGTACAAGAGACAATAAATTTCTATTCTGTTCTATTCGGTATTGCAGACCTTTCATGCTTTCCTCTTTTCTCTGCCTCCAATTATTGAATGTCACTCCATTAATGGTTTGCACAATTATTTTTCACACTTTCCAAATGGAAGTTTCAGCATTCAAGTGAAACCCTGGAAGAAGCAGTCTCATTTTAATAATTCATCCAAAATATAATACCTACAATGATCCTCATTGGTAGATTAAATATGCAACTTTACTTCCATTATCCATAATCCAGTATTTTACACAGATTTTGTTTTACATTAATTCAGCCAACAACAGAAAGGGGACTTGCGAGAAATTTGTTACCTCAGTGTAGCAATATTCCCGTAACTCATGTCATACTGGTAGCTCCATGATATGTATCAACTGAATTCACAATGAAAAGCTGAACAAGTAAGTGTTCCTTATTCAAGACTTAAAAAGGCTGATCAGCCTCTCTGAAACCAATGATTTTCTACATAATTAAGCCATTATCAGAGCAACTGAAGTGCAATGTGTTGACTTGAGGAGATAACAGGGTTTTTTTGTGAATCAATATCAAAACATCTCATAATCTTGCAATTCTTTCAGTTATTGAGATGAGAGACTGAACTTAGAGATGATCTATCATTGAGATTTAATCAAGATTCAATTGGTGATTCAATTTTGAAAATGAGCTACTTCAGATGCAAAATAAGTTTGATTTTGGACAATTTGACTCAATGAGGCATTTTGAAAGATGACAAATATGCAACACATTCAAGGATGGGTACATCCCGTAAACCCTGTAAATCTGACCTTTCGAAGGCAAACTGTGTTCTATAGGGCAATCATTAGCTTGCTAGAACCTTGAGTGAGTTTACTGGGACAGCAATTAGTGGGTGGCACGGTGGCACAGTGGTTAGCACTGCTGCCTCGCAGCGCCAGAGACCCGGGTTCAATTCCCGCCTCAGGCGATTGACTGTGTGGAGTTTGCACGTTCTCCCCGTGTCTGCGTGGGTTTCCTCCGGGTGCTCCGGTTTCCTCCCACAATCCAAAGATGTGCAGGGTCAGGTGAATTGGCCATACTAAATTGCCCGTAGTGTTAGGTAAGGGGTAAATGTAGGGGTATGGGTGGGTTTCGCTTCGGCGGGTCGGTGTGGACTTGTTGGGCCGAAGGGCCTGTTTCCACACTGTAAAGTAATCTAATCTAATCAATTAACAATGCAGATTGAAGTTGAAAAAAATAATGGTAAAGTTGGGCCCCAAAGATGGGAATATACGACCTATTTTGTACACACTGTCTTCCTAACCTCGCGCTGAATTGACTGCCAGATCAATAGTTGTCTCAGTTTGGACAGTGGCATTGCATATCATTCACAGTTGATGAAACAATTTGGTCTCATTATCCTGACACTAAACAAGTTTCTATAAAACCTAGCCTCCCCAATGATCAATATTTAGCATCTTAAAGGTATTAGTGAGTTTAAATACTTTCTTGCGATGTTTTGTATACCCTGTAGTATATCAATGAAGTAATCCAAGCAGAAAGATCATGTACATACCATTGTAACGGTTCTTTTTAATTTGATTTATTTTAATATAAATAAACATGAGAGCCAAAAAGAAAAAAAAAACATAAAATATGGAACATTTTCTTTCTTTTCATCCACAGTTGCACATCATTTATTTAGGCACAAGGGTGTGATTCTCTCGTGAAGAAGTGAATGATAAGCTAACACTTTGAAAGAAATACACATCAAAGAAATTCACTCAGTCAATTCAGCTGGTATGTTGAAAAATATTGTATGCATGATCAAATCCAAAAAATCTTTCACTTCAAAATTAGGCAAACCAAACGATTCTCTCCAATTCCTGATCTCGCACCCTAAGCTGAAAAGAGTCACATCTAAGCTGTAGAGAACAAATTCAAAGAAGAAGCTAGTCTGTGTATGTGGAACAAGTGCAGAAATCGATGGAGTAAAGAGGAAACTTTTTACTTTTGCAACATTGGATTTCAGAAAGCACACAACAGCTCATCTCACCTTGGTTTGGTTGCTTTTCAAATAAATCTCTTGCTGTTATATTAACGCAAAGGTCAGGCCAAATTCAAACCCAAATGTAGCCTGAGCTCACTGAACACAGGAAGACTGCAGGAAGGCTGCTATAATTGGTCTCGGTATTCCTTGCACTAGCAAAAGGAAACATCAGCCAGTATTTCTACTCCTAATTACTATCCAGTGATATCAGCTGGAAGTGCATTTGTGGTAAAGCGAACTGTGTTGGTGTCCACAGTCAAACAGCTTGCAGACACTCATTGCTGAAGCTCACCTAAGATCATTTACCATTTTCTATGTAAGTACCCCATAGAACAAAGAACAGAGAACATTACAGCACGTACAGGCCCTTCGGCACTTGATGTTGCGTTGACCTGTGAAACCAATCTAAAGCCCGTCTAATCTACACTATTCCATTACCATCCATATGTTTATCCAATGACCATTTAAATGCCATTGATGTTGGTGAGTCCGCGACTGTTGCAGGCAGGAAAAGAAAAACGCTTTTTGGGCAACAGACAAATCTCCAATGTTCCCCCCTACCTTTTTCAAGGGCCATTAAGCCAAAGATTCCATACTGCACTGAGCACATTTCTAACGATTTCAGTTGAAAGTCAAAACCCTTTAGGGAATTCACTGCATTCCTGTGCTAAAAGTGTCCATTTGTATAAATCCAAAAGTATTTCACTTCTGACAAGGTCAGCTTGATCAACAATGAATAATAGCTTTCATAGAGCAGAGAAATAAACAATTCTTTATGAGGATTCAGCAATGGTCAAATTGCAAGGTGAAAACCATATACAAACAAATGATATCTCTCAAGCAAATAGGCTTGCAATCTTCATAGTTTAGACTCAAGTACCCTAGCACAGTTTCGTTTCTGTTCTTGCAAGAAGAAACCAAAAAAAAACTTCCATCTTTACCATGAAAGCATGAAAATTAGTCGTAAATGGCATTGAACATTTTGTAGTCATCACAAAACATCCCACTTCTAACCTAATAATGGAGGAAAGGTCATTGATATAGCATCTGAATATGGTTGGACTAAGGACACTAAGGACACTACCCAAAGAAGTTCTGATAATGTGTCTTGGAATGGAGATACCTGAACTCCTACAATCACAGGATTGACTCCAAACAATGGAAAACCTCACTCCACTACCCCAATTCCCATTGACTATAGTTTTGCCAAGGCTCCTTGATGCAACACCCAGTTATATGCAGCCTTGATGTCAAGGTCAGTCACTCTTATCTCACGTGTGGAATACAACTCTTTTGTCCTTTTTTGAATTAAGGCTGTAATGCGGTTAGGAGCAGAGTGGCCTTGGCAGACCCACACCTGGCATTGGACAGCAAGTTATTGTGAAGCAAGTGAGCTCAATAGCATAATTGATGACACTTGCTTTACAGATGATTGCAGATTGGGGCAGTAATTGACCAGTTTGGATATATCCTGCTTTGTGTGTTCAGAACATACCTGGGCAATTCCTATAATGTCATCAAGACAGCAGTATTGTAGCCGTACTGGAACAGCTCTGATATTAGTGAGTTTTGAGAAGATTTGTAGTTCAGGTTGAGGTTCTGAATGTAGGTTTGCTCGCTGAGCTGGAAGGTTCATTTTCTGGAATTTTGTCACCATGCTAGTTACCATCATCAGCGAACCTCTGAATGAAGCACTGGTGGTATGGCCCATTTTCTATTTAGGTGTTTAGGTTTCCTTGGGTTGGTGATGTAATTTCCTGTTCTTTCTCTCAGGGACTAGTAAATGGGATCCAAGTCAATGTGTTTGTTGGTAGAATTTCAGTTGGAATGGCTTGCTTCTAGGAATTCTTATGCGTGTCTCTGTTTGGCTTGTCCTAGTATGATGTGTTGTCCCAGTCAATGTAGTGTCCTTCCTCAACTGTATGTCAGAATACTAGTGAGAGTGGGTCATGTCTTTTTGTGGCTAGTTGATGTTCACGTATCCTGGTGGCTAGTTTTCTGCCTATTTGTCCAATGTAGTATTTGTTACAGTTGCTGCAAGGTATTTTGTAAATGACAATAGTTTTGTTTCTTGTCTGTATGGGATCTTTCAAGTTCATTAGCTGGTGTTTTCGTATGTTGGTGGGTTTGTGGGCTACCATGATGGCAAGGGATCTGAGTAGTCTAGCAGTCATTGCTGAGATGTCTTTGATGTAGGGGAGAGTGGCTAGGGTTTCTAGACATGTTTTGTCTGCTTATTTGGGTTTGTTGCTAAGAAATCTGCGGACTGTGTTCATTGGGTACCTGTTCTTCTTGAATACACAATGACTGCCAGACTACTCAGACTTCTTGGCATCATAGTAGCCCACAAACCCAGCAACACACTAAAGCAGCAGCTAATGAATTTGAAAGGCCCAATACAGACAACAAGCAAAACTAACGTCATTTACAAAATACCTTGCAAGAACTGTAACAAACACTACATTGGACAAACAGACAGAAAACTAGCCACTACAATACACGAACATCAACTAGCCACAAAAAGACATGACCCACTCTCACTAATATCCTTACATACAGATGAGGAAGGACATCATTTCGACTGGGACAACACATCCATCCTAGGACAAGCCAAACAGAGACACGCACAAGAATTCCTAGAAACATGGCATTCCAACCGAAACTCTATCAACAAGCACATTGACTTGGATCCCAATTACCACTCCCTGAAAGAAAGAACAGGAAATGATGTCACCACAGGAAATGACGCCACCAACCCAAGGAAACCTAAACACATAAATGGAAAGCAGGCCGTACCACCAGTTCTTCATCCGGAGGCTCACTAATGAGGCTATCTAGTATGGTGAGGGAACATCCAAAAATGAACCTTCCAGCTCAGCGAGCAAACTTACATCCAGACAGCTATGATATGCATATGATGACTATCAGGTCATAATCATGCATTTCTACTTACACTGTCATCTTTTTTGTTTGGTTTGAATATTATATAGATTCAGATACAGAGTCTTTTGTTTTGACTTTTGATTATTTTTGAAATTTCTAGCCTTAAGTGTTGATTAAGTAAGATTTATATTGTCTGTCCATTCCTGTCAATATCTGTTTCCCACTACCCAGATAAATGCCTTTCTCTCTTGTATTGTCTCGACATTTCAAATAACGAATTTAACATCTTGTCCTCACTGACTGGATTAAAACCCTCACAGCTTCCCGAGCTATGTGGCTTGCTAAATAACCAGCCAGCATGGTTTAGGTGTAGACCATTGCATGGGTACAGCTCCATATTTCCCAATACTTGTGTCAGTTCCTAGCAAAACTGAAACCACATCTCCTACCTCCTCAGACTTGGAGCCATGCATTCATTATACTAATTTTATTTCCTTTCTGCTAATTTGTCCACAGCTCAGGCAGTAATCCAGAGATTATTTATTACCTTAAAGATACCCACCAGATGAAAGAACAAAGGACTGAAGCACCACGGTAAGGCTAATTGTTTCTTCTTTTGGTCACTGTCGAACTGATACTGTCGGTCAGAATTAATTTAATCTATCATGCCTTTCACTACTGGAAGATCCCTGTATAGGCAGACATTGCTATGATTGATTTTGTTCCCCAAACCTGCAATATTAAATGAATAAATAACCATAATCCTGAAACACAGATGAGCTCTGGTCAATTTGAGGATGCGCTTGGCATTGCCACCTGGGTGCAATAGACAGCAAAATCTGCCAGTGATACGTCCATTCTCTCAAGATAGTTCTTTCCAATTTGTTCTGCATATTTATCAGTTGCCAATGGATAAAGTATTGGCATGTTTCTTACAGGGAGAAAGTGAGGACTACAGATGCTGGAGACCAGAGTTGAAAAATGTGATGCTGGAAAAACACAGCAGGCCAGACAGCATCCAAGGAGCAGGAGAATCGACGTTTCGGGCATAAGCCCTTCTTCAGGCATGTTTCTTACAACCAACATTTCGTAAAAACAGGCTCTTTTACAATCTGAAGATGAGGTAGCCGTAAGAGTTGACCTTGGAATTTATTGCTCAGCTTAAATCTAACACTTTATACCAGACAATAAAGTTATTTGTCCAGTTTAACCTTGCTATTAAATGAATTGCTGTTAGAAGATTCAACTGCATAGTAGACTCCTCCGGTGAATGATTACTCAAACCTTGCAGTTTTCTTGAATGTATGAGAGAAGTTTCTTTCCTTTTCAGCAGGAATAATGGAACATGCATTATCTGATGTTTCAGAAGCACAAACCTGATGCATTGTTTGTGCTGAAATAGCACTCAAGTAGTACAGGAATGCAATTGCCTTTACAATTCTTGAGATTTATCTGAATACTTAGCCTTTATCAGGCCTTTTGGCCTCTGCTTGAACCTGTGCGCAAGATTCAAACTGATTCTATTCAGCTCAACCTGCTTCTCACATGCAGAGAGAACAAGCAGCAATTGAGACAATGTATGAAGTATTATGATTATGTGTGAAAAGAATTTGCAACTTTGGATCTGTAGCTGAAGTTTAGGTTGATAACTGCATTGTGGACAGAATATCATTTAATAGTTGAGGTAATGGCAATCAACCCAACAGTATATGCTATTTAAAAAAGCTTTTGGAAGGGTTCTTTAGCTTGTTGGTAGTGTCCCTTCCTCTGGACAAAGAAGCCAGTGTTTAAGTCCTAAGTGGATCACACTTGTGATAGCAACTTTGAACAGATTGATTCGAAAATGTAAGGAGAAAGTTTTGCATAAATTGCAGACAATTATCAGTGAATATTAACCAATAGGATTATACATGCATATACATATATATACATGTATGTAAATATGTATGTATAAAATATAAGTATAACCAGGTTTTCATCAGAATTTCTGTTCCATAATCCTTACTTTTACTGAAAAATAGTTGCTCTTTGATGTTTACTATCCAGTACACTCTGTTCAGTCTCAACTTACTACAAGATAATTTGTTGTCAGTTAATATGATAGAGATGCAATAGTTTGTGCTCTACTTACAATTAGCTTTTAGAAAAACTCTAAGTTGGATCATGACAATTAATTCACCAACTAACCAAACCACAACATTAATTTAGTGCCTTTTTACATTGCTCTCAGAAACTGAGATTGTATTATCTCTAATGGTACCAACTATAACATGGAGCTTGAGGCACAACAAGATGGAAAATCATACTGAGCTTCTTAACTAATAGCAATGGTAAAGGAGCAGCAGCTACTGTGGAGTGACTGTAATGAGGTCACCCAGATGAACCGCTTAGAATATGAGTTCCCTGATTGGGCTGTTAATCTAGTCCAATCAAGGCTGACAAATATAAACAGGAGTATCAGAGGTCCTGTTCATTCTGACAGCTGGCTATGAGGGAGCTGGATCAGAGTCAAGGACTGCCGATGTGTAAATAAGTGGTGACTGGGTGATAGGATACCGGTCTCTGGGGAAGTATTTCACCATGCAAGTTGAATATGACTGAATGTATCCTAACAATGATGTGTATTTTCCAATCCATGTTAATAATGACTTTTAGGGAGGGTTGTCATTCACAATGAACAAGCTTTTACAGGTGATAGACCTAATGTTTTATTTACTTCAGGATGTTGCGCCTCAATCTTCATAGTGTATCGAGACATAATTTATGCCACATTACCCCAAAGTTAAAAACTGAAATTCTACACACAAACATCAGTTTCTTGCTCCATTTTTCCCTTTTTAAAAAAATGCTAGTTACAGATAACCTGAAATTAGCCTGTTTGTACCGGACCCCATTTATTAATGACATTGGGATCATGAGATATGTTATCACTTCTGTATATTAAAGACTTGTCAAAGTGTTACCATGGGAGGGCTTTAAATAACAGATTCAATGAATGCTTTTACATTTAATATTTTAAAGAATAAAACAAGAAGAAGTTGAGTTATGCAATGTTTTAAATGAATCCCATTAAATTCAACAGAGTTCCTGGATTGAAGGAGAGAACAAGAAGAAAAAATAAGACCCAACCTGCAAAACTTGGTTTCTCCTCTTCTGCCCGCCCCAGGCTCTCCAATGTCCGGGTCACCTGACTTCCAAAGTCATCTTCTCGGCTGCGTGCTTCAGGGCGAAGTTGGTTTTCTTCTTCTTCGCAGTCATAATCATCCAAAATGGGCGTCTCTCGGATTGGCATTCCGACCACTGAATTGTGGGCCTGTATCCGAGAGTTACGAAAGCTGTCCCTGGCCTGTGGTCCCAGCAGCACAGATGGGATGTAATGAATTTCGTGGGTGGCCTCTGTGCTGGCACTCTTCTGAGGGACTCGCCTCCGCTTGCACCATCTCCGCCGCGCATACAGTACCATGGTGAAGATTAGGATGAGCAGCAGCAGAGCAATCAGACCTCCCTGTGGAGTAAAGAAGACGTGAAGAAATATGACTTTTTCTTGGTTTCAATTTTAATCTTTCCCTCCTCCTCCCTGCTGCCACCTACACTGAGGATTGCTCAGCTGACACACTGGGGTTGATCTTGACTTTGCACGATAGTTTAAAACAGATGATAGTGAGAAGACAGCTTGTTTGCTTTACAACCAAGAGAATCACAGAATTCCCATAGTGCAGATCAAAGCCATTCAGCCCACTGAGTTTGCACTGACTGTCAAAAATCATCCCACTCTATCTCCATAACTGCATTTCCCATGGCTAACCCACCGAGCCTGCACATCCCTGCAACACTGTGGGCAATTTTGCATGGCCAATTCACGTAATTTGTGCATCTTTAGATTGTGGGAGGAAACTGCAGCACCTGGAGGAAACCCATGCAGACATGGGGAAAATAAGCAAACTCCACACAATTGCCCAAGGCTGGAATTGAACCTATTCCTTGGTCACCACGGCCATCATAAAAACTGAAAATATGCAAAACAAATTCTGAGCCCATCAGTAATTTGTTTCCCACTATTACTCATCATCCTGTTCACTCTACCCATATAAGACAGCATGTGGGAAAAGGCAGTGGCACATGTTTTGCCCTCCTTACCATTTGTCTCTATTCCCTCTCCTAACTGTAAAGTAATAGTGTATATCTTTCACACATTGGTCTGCCCTGTTGCTTAAAATTGTCCTCATCATGGCTCGCAGATAGTCCACAAAGTAAAAAAAAAAGAATTTACAACCATACTGTGATCTTCAGGTCAGATAATTAACTCACTTAATTCTCATATTTTAAGGTTTCAGTTATAAGCATTTCTTTAAAAACAGTGAATATGTGCAGGAAGTTGGTATATACAGATACTAATAACTGAATACTCATGAAAGCTATATTCAGTTTCTATACAGCTGAGATACTTCAAATGTAAGTATGTTGACTGAATACAGACAATCAAGGACTCATGTAGATTGTGATGTTGTATTGATATTCTTATGTTTTTCCTCTCTCAATATTTGGTAGAATTTCTAACAGCTTTTGGAGGCTTTACCTTCTCCCTCAGGCCAGTAACTATGTTTGGTGGAGGCCTTCACACATAAACTGATCAATGCCTGTTAGGATAAACACATTAAATTGGTGTATTGACTCATTGCTACATGAAATGGCCTCTCTATTTTAACAATTATTAGCATAAATTCTGAAATGTTCTTTTCATGTTCACATCATCTCTTCTTTGGAAGTACTTGGAGATTCAATGCAATTTCCTCTATATATAATAGCAGACATACAAGATACAAATATTGTACATTCTGGGGTGAAAGAGGAGATGATTGCTAATCCATTTGTCCCTTCTTCCATCCACCCCTCAAAAGAATAAAAAGCCCAGTGCTAAGCAGTTCAACACTACCTCCTGTGATGGGTCTTTTTACTGAGTTCCAAAATAAACATTTTGCCAATTTTCTTTCTTACAGATAACTGATATATGTGTATTTGTAGAATAAGCCTCATTCTTTAATTGAACAGCAAAGGATTATAGAAACATAATAGTAGATTTGTACAGTCCTGCAAATCTTTTCTTGACAGCTATGAATAGTCTTCTGTTTATAAAAGGATTGCACACAGGGTATTGCAGTTCAAAGTAATTGCAAAGAAAAGCAACAAAGAGATACACTCTTCAATGCAGTTCACTATTTAGGGAGATATTCTAGCCAGCATCCTTTTCATCTAATTATCTGTATCTCAGGCAGTACTGAGGTTATTTTTATTTACTCATAAAATACATAATTGCTTCCCCAGATCTGGAAGCATTAAAACATCACCCTTAGTGTTTTTTTTGTTCTTTTGGCAATTAACCAATTTTCCCCAGAGTGGAGTATGAAACCATGTAGCTTCTTTCTCCTGACCAACTTTAATCATACAGCAAAGCTGAGATCAATAGTTCAGAGGACTAAATGAATGCAATATGGCAGCAGTAATTACAATTCCCGTTCCTCCTGGCCTGGTTTCATTCATTTCTTCACTGTCAATTAATTGACAGCATTACCAAAAAGGGATCATACAACATTATCAATGTCTGCTCAGTTTAGTGTTGAAAAGAATAATGTTAGCATGTTTAGATTTAATATCCAGTACTGTGGCAGGCCATCGCATTTGGCACGTAGCAGATCATGACACTAAATTTTCTAAATATCATTGTGACACGATTTTGTTCCCTTGGCAATTTTTTCTCATACTTTTTTTGTGCTGTTAGCTTGTTGATAAGGTGCAATTCTTTAAAATCTTTCACGGTAACATGCTGGGTAACCATGGGGATAAACCACAGCAGAGGCAGATAGTCCTGTCAGCTGACACAAATGCTGTCCATAGGTGCCTGATACCTATTAGGAGCATCAATCTTTGCTGATCATTTCCTTCTGAACCCAGAATTGGAAAGTCAATAGAAAGCATTGCTTTATGTCACCATTTACCCTTTGAACTGAATCCAATCCATGAACATACATATGAATTGTAGAGTCATAGAGTCAGAGAGATGTACAGCACGGAAACAGATCCTTTGGTCCAACCCGTCCATGCCAACCAGATATCCCAACCCAATCCAGTCCCACCTGCCAGCACCCGGCCCATATCTCTCCAAACCCTTCCTCTTCATATACCCATCCAAATGCCTTTTAAATGTTGCAATTGTACCAGCCTCCACCACTTCCTCTGGTAGCTCATTCCATACACGTACCACTGTCTGTGTGAAAAAGTTGCCCCTTAGGTCTCTTTTATATCTTTCCCTCTCACCCTAAACCTATGCCGTCTAGTTCTGGACTCCCCCAGCCTAGGGAAAAGACTTTGCCTCCTTATCCCATCCTTGCCCCTCATGATTTTATAAACCTCTTTAAGGTCACCCCTCAACCTCTGATACTCCAAGGAAATTAGCCGCAGCCTATTCAACCTCTCCTTGTTGCTCAAATCTTCTAATGCTGGCAACACCCTTGGTAAATCTTTTCTAAACTGATTCAAGTTTCACAACATCTTTCTGATAGGAAGGAGACCAGAATTGCACACAATATTCAAAAAGTGGCCTAACCAATGGTCTGCACAGCCACAACATGACTAAGTAGGCCATTCGGCCATGCTAACCTACTCTGCCATTCAATAAGATGTGTTTGCTCTTCAACTTCCACATTCCTATTATCCCCAAAAACCCGATTCCTTTGCTGACCAAGATGTTTCAATGTTCCAGAAGTTTCTGACTCAGCCATTCTTCTTGGCTAGATTAGACTGGTGCTGGAAAAGCACAGCATATCAGGCAGCATCTGGGAGTAGGAAAATCGACATTTTGGGCAAAAGCCCTTGATCCATCCTGGATTCCAGCACCACTCTAATCTAGACTCTGATTTCCAACATCCGCAGTCCTCACTTTTGCCCATTCTTCCTGGCTCCAAGTTCTGGATTCCTACCATCCTCTGGGTGGAAAGAACTTCCCCTCAACTCTGTTCTTAAATTTTTGCTTCTCACCTTAAACCCACACTGTCTGGTTATTGGCTTCTCTGCTATTGGGGAAAAAAATGCCTTCCTATCCATAATGTTGCCCCTCATAACCTTCCCCACCTCTATTGAGTTCCAGTGAACCTTCAGTGCTCCAAAATAAATGGTCTATCTAATCTTTCCTCATAACACAAAGCATCCAGCCCATGCAGCATTCTGGTTAATCTATTCTGTATCTTCTCTCATGAAATCACATTCTTCTTATAAGGTGTTGACTAGAACTTCATATAATACTTCAGTTGTGGCCCCACCAGTATCTTGTACAGTTCCAGCATTATCTCCTTGCCCTTGTGTTCTATTCCTCATCTAATCATGGCAAGTATCCCATTCATCTTCATTATCCCCTTATGCACAAGCCTTTCAGGGATCTATGGATATGCATGCCAACGTCCATCTGATATTCAATACTTTCCAGGGTCCTTATATTCATGATGGAATTGTATACCTTGTTAGCCCTCTCCAAGTTTTCCTTTCTCACCCATTTCCAGGTTGATTTCTAATTACCACTGCTCTGCCAATCTAACCAATCTGTTATTTTCCTCCTTTAGATTACAGCTATCCTCCTCACTACTTATGCTGAAATAGTTTTCATGTCATCTGTGAACTTCTCAATCATAGCACCTATATTTAAATCCAAATCATTAATGTACCACTACAAACAGCAAAGGTCCCAGCACAGAGGCCTGTGGAAAGCAACCTCCTCCGCCCCCCACCACCATCCAAAAGAAACTTCCAGTCACATAGACATCTTTCTCCCATCTCTTTCCTGCCACCAGGCCAATTTTAGATCCAACACAAGACTTAGCCTTGGACTCTTGCTTCCTTGATCAGTATTCCATGGGAGACTTTATGAGTAGGTAGGAGAATCCAACCCTACTCATTGCCATGATCTTGTTACAGGGAGTTCAGGAGAGTGAATGCCCACTCACTGGCATGATGGATCGGGATACTTACCTTGGATGGCAGGACTCAGATATGAGGAGAGGTTGAATCAGTTTGGTTTATATTTGCTGCATTTAGAAGAATGGTAGAAAGGATGGGGAGCACGGTTATTTCATAGAAACCTCTCAAATTCAAACAGGACTGTGCAGGGTAGATGCAGGAACAATATTCCAATAATTGGCCAGGGGTTACAATCTAAGTATTGACCATTTCTCTTTTCTATATTTCACAGCATATGAAATATGATCTTGCCAAAACTTTATATAAAACTGGACAATTTATGTTCTGTTTCTCTCAAAATACATGTGAGCATCCATCTGCTTTTCGCTGACCAGTTGTATCACAAGCATCAGCTGAATAAAAGTTCTTTTTATTTTATTCAAAATGAAAGGAAAACTAAAGAACTGAGTTTCATACTATGATGATCTGAGTTCATTTGTGCCCTTTAACCCGGCTGTATCTTGCTGCCATTTCCTTCTCCTGTTCCTTTGCACACAAGCTCATACATGAAGAAAATGTAAACGAGTATGGAAACTGAGTCTATCTATCCTAAGGTGCTTCAAGCGTAGTAGGGCAATCCAGTTTCAATCCTCAATATTTGTGAGAGAATATTTTTCGCAGAATCCATTGGATAATGACCTGGAGCAGTAACCTTGACTATCTTTCATTTTGTCCCACAGAGAAATGGAGGTCAACTATTGTAACTCCAAAGCCAAACAGGATCTCTAATTAATAGAGATATGACTAGGACTTAAAACTTTGAGCTCCAATATTTGTTTGCCGCAGCAAATCACTGACTTGTAGAGTCATAGAGATGTGCAGCACAGAAGCAGACCCATCAGTCCAACTTGCCCATGCCGATCAGATATCCTAACCTAACCTAATCCTTATTTGCAAGCATTTGGCCCATATCCCTCTAAACCCTTCCTATTCATGTACCCAGCTGAAAATGTGTTGCTGGAAAAGCACAGCAGGTCAGGCAGCATCCAAGGAGCAGGAGAATCGACGTTTCGGGCATGAGCCCTTCTTCATGTACCCACCCAGATGCCATTTAAATGTTGTAATTGTACCAGTCTCCACCACATCCTCTTGTAGCTCATTCCATATGTGCACCGTCCTCTGCATGAAACAATTGCCCCTTAGGTCCCTTTTATATCTTTCACCTCTCACCCTGAACCAATGCCCTCTAATTCTGGAATCCCCTACCCCAGAGAAAAGACATTGTCTGCTTATCCCATCCATGTCCCTCATGATTTTATAAACCTCTACTAAGTTACCTCTCAGCCTCCGAAACTCTAGGAAAAACAGTCCCAGCTTATTCAGCCTCTCCCTATAGCTCAAATCCTCCAACCCTGGCAACATCCTTGTAAATCTTTTCCGAATCCTTTCAAGTTTCACAACATCTTTCTGATGGAAAATCATGAAACAAATCACTGGGGAATCAATTTTATTATTCATAGCTTGCTTGTTTCTCTTCCATTTTTTTCTCCCTCTCCTTTATGTTTTTCTGACCTTGATTTACTTGTTTGCTCTTTCTGTGGTTACTGGCTTTCACTTTTCTTGAATTAAATGTTTTACATTTTCCTGTCACTCATGCTGACATTGACACAAAGACGGTAATCAATAGCATGCATGGGGCTCCAAAAGGGTCATTACAAAAGAATTTGTTGAGTAATTTCTCAAAGGATAAGATCAGAAATTGGCATAGTGCTTTGGAAAGCCAAAATAAACAAAATACCTGGGGGGTCAAAGTTTCTCTGGGTGATATCACAAAACAGGCACCATCAAATCAATGCCCATTATACCCAAACACCTGACGTTTGGGTCCATTGCAGTTAAATAAAATCAATATCAGCTGCTGACAATAATGGGCAGACCATCTGATACTGTTCATGTTGTGCTCCTGTTGGGATTGCAGTACCTCATATCCAGTAAAGATGAATTTATTGTCATTTACTGTCAGAGGTTTGCATTTCAGAGCCTCATTCTATTTCATGTCTTTACAGTTTATGATAAAAGGAGTTAAATTGTTTTTCTTCAGTATCTGGCTGACGTATGGCAAGATTCGAAAAAGGGCTTATGCCCGAAACATCGATTCTCCTGCTCCTTGGATGCTGCCTGACCTGCTGCGCTTTTCCAGCAACACATTTTTCAGCTCTGATCTCCAGCATTTGCAGTCCTCACTTTCTCCTAGTATGGCAAGATTCACCTACCCTTGTAAAATAGATCAAACATGCACCTAATTTTCAAGAACTGAGAACAAAAGACAGTTGACAAGTTATTGTTATAGCGTTATATTTCTGCATGATGTTCAGAAATTGGAACTGGACCACATCCAATATGCATTTCATGTCAAATGAAGAATATCATTAGCTACTAATCTCTCTCCCTCACATGGAGAACATTTCTTTCAGGTCTGTGTATAGTCCCACATTCAAAGCAAGAACAGAAATCACTGAAACCATCAATTGGATGTCAGGGGAATTTTGTTTTATTCACTGTGGGACATGGGCACCACTGAATGGTTCAGCATTTATTGCCCATCCCTAGTTGCACTTGAGAAGATGATAGTGAGATGCCTTCATGAACTACTGCTGTCCACTTGACCGACAATGCTGTTAGAGAGGGAACTCCAGGAGTTTGCAGCAGCGACAGTGAAGAAATGGCAATTTATGTCAAAGTCAGGATGGCGCGTGGCTTGGAGAGGAACATGCAGGTCGTGATGTTAACATATATCCGTTACCCTTGTCCTTCGATATGGAAGTAGCCTTGGGTTTAGATGGTGCTTTCTAAGAATCTTTGGTGATTTTTTGCATTATACCTTGTAGATAGTACACACTGCTGTTACTGACCAGTGGTGGTGGAGCGAGTAGGTGCTTGTGAGTGTGGTGCCAATCAAGTGGGCTGATTTGCCTTGGATGATGTCAAGCTTCTTGAGTATTTTTGCAGCAGCACCCACCCATGCAAGTGGGGAATATTCTTTCGTACTCTTGACCTGGGCCTTGTAGATGATGAACAGGTTTTGGGAATCAGGAGGTCAGTTACTCACTGCAGTATTCCTAATATCTGAGTAACTCTTATCATCATTGTGTTATATAGTGAGTTCAGTTGAGTTTCTGGTAAATGGTAACCCTAAGGATGTTGATAGCAGAGGATTCAGTGATGGTAACATTGAATGTCAAGGAGCGTTGGTTAAACTGCTTCTTATTGGAGATGGACATTGACTGGCATTTATGTTGCGCAAATGTTACTTGCTACTTATCAGCCCAAGCCTGGATATTGTCCAGATCTTGTTGCATTTGAACATGGACTGCTTCAGTATCTGAGGAGTTGTGAATTGTGCAATCATGATCAGTGAACATCCTCACTTCTGACCTTATGATGGAAGGAAGGTTATTGATGAAGCAGCTGGAGATGGTTGAGCTGAGGACATTACTCTAACAAACTCCTGCAGAGATGTCCAGGAACTGAGATGACTGATTTCCAATTATCACAACCATCTTCCTATGACTCCAACCAGTGGAGAGATTGCCGCAATACCTATTGATTCCAGTTTTGCTAGGGCCCTTTCATGCCAAGGGTTGGCACTCTCTGGAATTCATCTCTTTTGTCCATGTTTGAACCAAGGCTGTAATGAGGTCAGGAGCTGATTGGCCCTGGGCATCACTGAGCAGGTTAGTTCTGAGGAGTGCTGATTGATAGCACTGTGGACGATACCTTACATCTCTTTATTAATGATCAAGAGTAGACTGGTGGTGCGGTAGCTGGTTAGATTGGATGCATCCTACTTTTTGTGCTCAGCACATACCCGAGTAATTTTCCACACTGTCAGGTAGATACGAGTTTTCTGTTGTGGAACAGCTTGGCTAGAGGAACAGCAAGTTATACTTAGAATTTCTCAAAAATATTCAACAAAGAAGGCAACATTAAACACTCAATCAAAGGAAATCTCTGTGTCCATCCTCAATGGAACACAAGAACAACAAGTCATTCACTCTCTTCCCCTGATTTTTTAAGTGATGGTTGACCAATATCTTTGGTCGATCCTTAAAACTTCAAAACTCATACCTTAAAATCAAAAATCAGCATGAAGAGTTCACTTACTTTTACACAGTTGTTTGCGTATAAACAATGATATTTCACAATTATAGCTAAAAATGTAGAAATTATTACATATGATGGGCTTTTGATTACCTGTGAACATAAAGTAAAAAGCATTGCTAAAAGCCTCAAAAACTAGCATGTTCAGCTGGAACTATAAGATTCTGCGTGTGTTGCCAAGAATAGCCCTGCAGTAAGATCAAATGGCAAAGTGTTAGAGATGATGAATGTTTTGATTATTGTTTATTTTGGTATAGGTCAGCAATTTGGATTGGAACCTATGAGAAAGTGGGTGCAGATCACTTTTTCACATCAATCACAGCCACAGCTTCACAACCTGCATTGTTCAATACATTAAATAGCTGATTAGATTAGGTTACTTACAGTGTGGAAACAGGCCCTTCAGCCCAACAAGTCCACACCGACTCTCTGAAGAGCAACCCACCCAGACCCATTCCCTACATTTACCCGTTCACCTAACACTACGGGCAATTTAGCATGGCCAATTCACCTATCCTGCACATCTTTATACTGAGGGAGGAAACCAGAGCACCTGGGGGAAACCCACGCAGACACGGGGAGAATGTGCAAACTTCACACAGACAGTTGCCCAAGGCGGGATTTGAAGCCAGGTCTCTTGCATTGTGAGGCAGCACTGCTAACCACTGCGCCACCGTGCTGCCCAAGTCTGAGCTGACTTCTCTATATTAAGTCAATTTATTTACTGCATTAGTCGAACGATTCCTGGAAATCCAGAAAGATCACTTATTGTAAAATTGAATTGGGAATGTTTTGCATGAGATTTTTGCATGTTTAACATAATAGAACTGAAAGGTATGTGGAAAAATATATACAATTGCTGTTGCTGTCATTCTACAATTTTATTTCTGACTGGTATTAAATATTGAATCACAAACTGTCACTATTTTAGTAGAGTAGGTTGACATATCCACTTTCTGTGTCAGGGATCAATGAAATAGATTCTTGCCATAAGCACATATCAGCAGTGAAGACCTGGTCCCTGCTACTCCTTCAGAAAGATGGGAGACCCCTCAAATGAGAGAGATGAACCATATCTGACAAGGCAGCTGCAAGCAGTTCTTCTCTAACTTTCAGCTGCCACTCAAGTGTTGCACTGAAACAGACCTGACTCCAGATTCCCTACACATTCACTTAAGGCATGCAGATGAAATTTTAAAGTTTATACAAAAAGTGATGGAATGATAGAATTATGAAATAATTTTTACAGTGGGTCTACAGACTGGGCTCTCAACGTATCCCTTAAGCTGGGAACACACTGATCAACAGAGCTGTACAGCAAAGATTTAGGCCAATCAGCCATTATGTTCAGGCCATCTCTGGAGAACTTTCAAAGCAAACCTATTTTTTTTTTCCTTCTGTAGCCTTCAGTGAATTCCAAGCTCTGGTTACTGAGCAAGAAGTGAATATTGAAAATCTTTGTCATGATGGTGGTGGTTGTGGGGGGAGGCAAGAATGGCAGAAGGTACAGTTGAAAGGTATGATTTTGAGGTACTTCCGAAAGTGCAGAAACTGTATTTAAAAGTGAGTCTTTAGTGGTATAGCCAGTCGTTTGTATATTTTTTCAATGTCTTCATCTGATCATGTGTGATAACAACAAGGTCACATTTTCTGCCCATGTCTCGTTTCCCAAACAAAAAAAAAGGAATTGTATTGAATCTTTGAAGTAGTATCCCTTCATAAAGTCAACATGGAAAGGAGTCAAGTACCCAAAGATTATTACATGACCACAAAGTCTCTGCAATGTAGCACTGGAAGCAAAGGCTGTGCCTTGAGTTATCATTGTACTATATATTTTAGCTTGACTGCAAATGCACCCACCAGGAATCTTTAGCCAAACAAAATCCATAGACCTTGTGTTACATTTAGATGCATCAAGAATTACATTACAAATAGTCTTGTCTTTGAATTATTGCTATTCTTGCCATGATTGTGCTTTCCCCCATTATGGTGAGAAGTAGTCAACTCAGAACAGTAAATGTCTCATGAAATGTGAATAAATGTGTGCAGGATTTACTTTCTAAATGCCAACCATGAATTCTTCAAGAAATGTTGTTTGTAAGGAAGCAAACATGAACAGATGACTGGAGTGTGAAAACATATTTTGCATAATATTACACTTATTGTAAAGTTGCTTCCTCAGAGCGTGTTTTGTGTACTGCAATCAAAATAAATCTTCGAATGTGAATCTGATAAAAGGAGGCACCCAATAAATAATGTTATTCTGTATGTGACATGAAATCAACAGATTTTGAAAGAGAAATTGGTCTCACAGCTTCACAATCGCAAGCATTGTTCACAATTAGACCCAACACAGTAAACAGGAAACTTTAATATTCTACACAGTTAGACTTTAGTTCTTTTCGATATTTATTTATCACGAATGTCATTTGAAATCTATCAAGACAACAGTAACAGAATGGCCTACTCCTGTTCCTGTTCTATGTAGCTGTGTTAACTCTGTGCCTCTGATTCCTGACCCTTCTGCCAGGGAAACAGTTTCACCTTCCTTACGCTATCAAAACCACTCAAGATTTTTAATACCTCTACCAACTTGCCACTTCCTCTCTTGCATTAAAGGAGAACAACCTCTGTTTTTTGGACTTTGCATGTAAGTGAAGTCCTGCATCACTGGAATCACTCTAGTATCTTCTCCCCGTCCTTTGATGTCCTTTGGGTAGTACTCAGAATAAGCCACAGTACTCCAGCTGGGATTGCAGTGTTTTATAAGGGTTTAGCATAAAGCTCATTCTTTTAAAAAAACTCTTTATGCCTCTGTTTATAAAGCTGAAGATACATTTTTTTCCAGCATTCTCAAGCCATCCTTTAGTCTTCAAAAACTTGTCTGTAGACATTGTAGGTCTGTCTCCCCTTTAAAATTAGACCTCTTGTCAGTCTTTATTTTTCCTCCTAAAATTTCACATATTTCAATTTTAAGTTTACCAGGGGCCTTCCCATGTCACCAGTTTGTCTTTGGTTTTTCTAAAGTCTGTAACTAACATCTATTGCATTCAGTGACTTATGGTGGAATAATGATCTCTCTGCTCTGATTGCTGCCAAGTGTTTAACCACCTCCACATAAATTTTATCTTATCTGAATTCTTCACCTGACAAAGGGGCAGTGCTCCAAAAGGTTGTGATTTCAAATAAACCTATTGGACTATCAGCAGTTGTGAAATCTGTAAATATCCTTGAGTTCTCAGTGAATAGATGTTTCTTGTATTTGTTTCTCACTGGGCAATGTTTATTGTGAGTGTGAGAGTTAACAAGCCTACCAGTTCTGTTATTATGAATCAATTTTCTCCTCTCTGATCTGCTCTAAAGGCTGATGCCTGAAATACATTTTCTTTATTTATTCCCATCTCTCATCTCATTGTTTTTCCCAAGCTAGATAATTTGCAAATGACTTTCATCTCAAAAAGTAAAACGTCCAGAAACTTATACATCATAGAGGAGAAACCATTTTGAATGGCTGGTCTCATATATTGGATGAATGTTAAGTTTAGTTTAGACTGGATCATCTCATGAAGTTTTCATGAACTTGGCTCAACCTGGTCAGGTGACATTTTGGGCTCTCTTAACTCAGTACTTTTCCTTTCTTAAAACCATCTAAGTCTTTGAAATGTCCCAGGTATTAAAAACAAATGATGGAAATTGAAAATCAATAGACCATTTTTATCACCATGATAAGAATCAAATAGCCATGTCCATTAGATTAATGTTTCTAATCCATCGTCAATCTTGGCTTTCCATAATTAGATTTTAACTCATCACATCTTTATAAAAACCTCATATTCCATTTTAGACTGGCCTCTAATTTATTTTTAGACTCCATCTTTTCCTTACTTCTCCCATCTACTCTGTATTCACCTTGGTCCTCTACTGAATTATAATTCTGACATTTATCATTGGCTTTGTATAACAAAAAGGGTCTGTTCAAAATCAAAAAACTTGAAGAATAAGTTATGCAAACAGTAAAAAAACAAGTTGCAAATATGTGCACAATAGTTTATTTTATCAATAATTTAATAACACAATGAAAATCACTAGAAGTGAAACAACAGTAGCAAAAACAGAAACTTGCATTTATGTAGTTGTATATCACATTTATGTAGCAATTAAAATGTACAAGCAACTTAACAGGAACACGAAAGGGAAATTTGATACCAAGACACATAAGAAATTATAGGCGGTATTAGGGTCGACAAGATAAAGCTTTGTCAAAAATGCACATGAAATAGAGGTAGGGACATGAAATGTTTAAGGAGGGAATTCCAGCATTTAGAGTCCTTGCAGCTGAAGACATAACTGCCAATAGTGCAACAATTAAAATTAGGAATGCTCTGGAGGCCATAATTAGGGGACTGAGGATATCTCAGAAGGTGTTGGGATCAAAAGAAATTAAAGAGATACAGACACCAGGTCAAAAAAGGGTTACAAAAACAATTGTGAGACTTTAAAATTGAGTCACAGTTTAATCATAAGCCACTGTAAACCAATGATTTCAGAGGTGATCGACACTGTTACCCTTACATTATTTTCACACTGCGCACTCTTTAAAATAGTGCAGCCGCACAAAAGTAAACATGAATTGTTTACTTGTGCTCAAACCACAGGGATGCTTCTGGCTGTACAGTCCTGTAACTTGGTGGAAACGTTATTGGTACTTTGTGCAAGTTAAGACAGGGGAAAAGTGTTTTGGATAACATCAAGCTCCCAAGGATGGGGTTTGTAGAGTCGATGGTCAAAAACTCATCGCAAAGTCACATAAGGTGTTAACATTGCTAAGAGCCAGGTACAGCTCAGACAGTTGCCAGGGAGTAGCTGGGGAACACAGTTTGTCACAGAGATGGGGGGGAAAAGGGTAGTCTTCATTACATTTATTTCAAGGAAATTTCTGCTCATCCAACACTGACATTGCACAAGCAGGCTGACTACAGCATTTCGACATAGGGCAGGAAGGAGGAAGGTGGTGAGTTAGATCTGGGTTTCTTAAATGTAAATGTGGAAACAGAGCCTTGATTTCAGGTGATGCCACTGAGGAATAGCAGATGGATGGCAAGTAAGATGTGGATAATGTCAGATTCCGAGGTAATGGGGGAGGGCAGAAAGAGAAGCCACTGAAGATGGCAACAATTCACAAGATAGGAATAGTAGCAGAAATGTAGTCTCAGCGAGGTGATGAGAAAGATGCACTGGAGGATGGCGGTACAGTCAACCATGATAAAGACAGTGATATGAACCTGGCTGATGGTCATATTGGACAAGCCAAATCCCAGAACGAAAGCTGAATTCCTACAGCATATGGTTAATATTTTCTTTCAGTTATTTAATATGAAGGTCAGCAACTGAAGTATATTTACACAGGGCTACAGATGTTTTTAATGAAGAACACAGGTTTATTGCACAAAAGAGACAATTTAAAAATAAAAGCAATGTGGACACAAAATCATTTGAAAGGTTCCTAATACAAACAGCAAACCAAAGTTGCACCCTTTATTCCAAATAATGTTATAGAGACTCAAGTTCAGAAAAAGAAATGGTCCAAGTTTTCCACTGGCCAGACACTGTCATTATTCCAGTGTAAATGGGAGCAGGGCATGGAATTCATGTGGATTCTATAGTCTAATGCTATAGTCTAATTCTATAGTCTAAGTAATTTCCTGGAAAATTGAATTTTCTGCTCGACACCTCCTCTCTACCTGGAGCCCTCTGAAAGTGTCGATTTGATTCAGACTTCAGAGGGTTTTGATGAGATTAAGCGAAATAATTCCTCAGCAACAGTGAGACAATTAAATATACAGAGTAACTCCTGAGTAACTATTCAACATGCCCCATACTTACCTTACTCAGTCCCAACTACATCTCTCCAAAATCCTAATGCACCCAATACTCTGACCCAGCCGCTCCTCAGAACCCAACATCCTCATCCGTGACACGCAACCCCCCTCCACGTGGGCAGGCCCACCCAATGCCACCTCTCCTAAACTTATTCCACAGCCTCTGGCTGGACTGAACTGACCACCTGCCCCGTCCAGAATAAACCTGACTGTCCCCACCCTTAGATTTTTTTAGATTATATTACTTTACAGTGCGGAAACAGGCCCTTTGGCCCAACAAGTCCACACCAACCCGCCGAAGCGCAACCCATCCATACCCCTACATTTACCCCTTACCTAACACTATGGGCAATTTAGCATGGCCAATTCACCTGACCTGCACATCTTTGGACTGTGGGAGGAAACCGGAGCACCTGGAGGAAACCCACGGTGGCACGGGGAGAAACTCCACACAGTCAGTCGCCTGAGGCGGGAATTGAACCCAGGTCTCTGGCGCTGTGAGGCAGCAGTGCTAACCACTGTGCCACCGTGCCGCCCATACCAGTTTCCAACTGGAGCAGAGAGCTGGCACCCGACAACCACTGACCTCAGCCCCCCTGCCAGGCATGACCAAACTTCCACATCCACCATCCGGTCCTAATGCCACCTGACATCCCTAAACCCAACTAAACTCAACCCAGCTTCAACTCCCTTCTCCCAGCTTAACCTGAATCTTCCCAGATCTAAACTAATCCACCATCGTTGGGTCATATTTCATTTATCTACCCACCTTGCCACTTTGCACCCTACCCCCCCCTGTTACATTATAATTCGTTATTAAACAAAAACTGGAACTTGAGTCAGGCAGATTGAGTTTGACTGTGCTGGGAAATGAACCAGAGAATAGCTGTCTCTTGGTTTGTTGAGTAGAGCCAGTGTACATGCTCTGTCTGTTAACAAAGAATAGGGGCTTGTGTATTAATGGATGTAGCTTCTAGTATTTGTGAGCCTGTCTGAATCTTAAATTGGCTTTCAATGTAATCCTTAGCATACATGGTATTATTCCAGAAATGTTTTCCAACTGTGGAATCAAATCTCCTGTTAGCCATTCTCCATAACCTCACCCCGACCAATCAGTATTATCTTCCAACAGAGTATAAATGCTATTTTCCCTATCCATTAGGACCGTTTGTAAAAAATATCAATGAATGTAAGTTTTGATGATGCTCTTTGACAATAAACATTCTCAAGCACTAAAACTGTGAGGAGTACTTTGTACATTTAGAAAATAAAATCAAGCAGAGAGAAAAATTAGCAACCCATTTTACCATCAATCTCCTCTGCCACTCAAGCCAATTTTCAGATGTTTAATGTCTACAGTGCACATCAACAATCAATGGGATGTAATTTAGCAGAATGGAATGCGACTTGTCAGAGAATAGAATTGGCAAGAAGCAAAGAAATTGAAAGGATTGAACACAGAGGAGTTAGCCAACAAATATGAAGACAGGCGAAGCAACAAGTGACAACGGAACATATTGGAACTTATTCATTCACTGGCCACCATAAGATTACCTTTTAATTCCAGATTTACTAATTAAATTTAAATTTCATCCTGTCCCATAATGCAATTTGAGCTTTGCCTATAAAGTGTCAATCTGGATGTCAAGATCAAGCCATATTAGCCATACACCGACACCTCCCCCTCATCTAGTCAGTAGGTTGAGCATTGTACAGAGAGTGGATTAGAGCTAATATTTTGAGTTAAATGTTTTGACCTTCTAAACTGGAGGAAATAAGAAATGGGATGGATTTCATGCCATTAAAAGAAGACAGCAGAAAGAAGAACAGAAGGGATGGTCTGCGGGAGTGTAGAGGATGGGGGAGGTTAAATGACAAGAATGTGATGGAACAAAAGGCGAAAAGAGAAGTCATGATTGCCATGAAGAAACAAAGCTTTTATCAAGAGTGAATAGAATAATGATAAGAACAAGTAAATCCAAAATGCTGGAAGTCCATATATTAAGATAAACCTGAAATATTTTGGCATATCTTAATCTTTCTAGACAAAGGTTATAGGATATAATGTAGTTCATACTCAGTCAAAGCTCAGTTCTAGCTAAGTCAGAGGTGAACCTGAGTTTTGAAGTCTCTCACAACTATCAAGAGTGACTTGAGGCAACCAGTTGGAACACAGAAAAATTAAAGAAAGGTAACAGAGATAATGGAGTAATACGAATTATATTCGACTTATGTCAGAGCCTCTCAACATAAAAGCCTCTCAACAAATGACTATTAAGATTGCATCCATTTTAAATAAAAAGATAACCACAACTATTACCATTATTATTCAGGCAAACACAAATCTGGAGAACATGATGCATTCTCCTGCTTTGAAGACAGCAAAGTCCTGAAAATTGTTGCGAAGCTACGGGCTATTAGTGTTCCTCTGTCAACAGAAAGATGTTTTCTGTAATAATACCCCATGTAACAAGCAAACCAACAACACAGAAATAGATATGCTGGTCACATTTTAAAATCCAAATTAGTGCTACGCACAAAGAGCATAACTGAAACCTTTTGTTCTCTTCCCTTGTTCTCCGTGATCAATGTGTTTTTGAAATGGAAGATATGTATAATTCTCAACTCCTGAGTGCATGGTCAATAGCAACCTTCCACATATTTAAATAGACTGGATTACTTATTTGTGCATTTGGCCTAAAAGTCAAACATGACACGACTCACTCAATCCTCTCACTCTCAACTCGAAGAGCAATATAGTGAAAAAGAATGGTGTACTTGTACAAATAATAACCGAATAATTGTCATCATTTATATTTGGCTTGTATTGAGAGCTGGATCAGGGTGGCGCTGGAAAAGCATAGCAGGTCAGGTAGCAACCAAGGAGCAGGAAAATCGATGTTTCGGGCAAAAGCCCTTCATCAGGAATAGAAGCAGGAAGCCTGCAGGGTGCAGAGATATCTCTCCACCCTGCAGGCTTCCTGCCATTTATCTCTCTACCCTGCAGGCTTCCTGCCTCCATTCCTGATGAAGGGCTTTTGCCCGAAACATTGATTTTCCTGCTCCTTGGATGCTGCCTGACCTGCTTTTCCAGTACCACTCTAATCCAGACTCGGGTTTCCAGCATCTGCAGTCCTCGTTTTTACCTTGTATTGAGAGCTGCATTGCAGAGAAAGATGATGTTTGACTCCTGACAGTAGTCTGGGTGGATTCAGTAGCTGGGGTTGTACATCAAAAGTAACTAATTCCCAACAGTTCACAAAGTCAGTCATCAAGAGTGTGGAGTTGGAAAAGCACAGCAGGTCAGGCAGCATCTGAGGAGCAGGAAAATCGATGTTTCGGGCAAAACCCCCTTCATCAGGAATAGGCTTGTGGGCCAGGGGGCTGAGAGATAAATGGAAAGGGCATGGGGTTGGAGGGTAGGTAGCTGAGAATGTAATAGGTAGATGAAGGTGATGGAGAAGGTGATAGGTCGGAGGGGTTTGATTAGATTAGATTAGATTACTTACAGTGTGGAAACAGGCCCTTCGGCCCAACAAGTC